>NW_027096017.1:300000-600000 GCF_040115645.1 Euwallacea fornicatus | reverse complement strand
GAGAGTTTGAAGATGCCACAACACATCATTATTGCATCTTGTTGAATTTCCAAGAAAAATAGTACTTTACGTGCTCAAACCCACAACTTTTGAGACTTTTCAATATTTGAAGCTCGATAACTTCGACAAATGAGGACCGAATTTGTTAAACAAAGTGTCAAATTAATCAGCTCGACGAGATTTTGAAGATGTCACAACACATCGTGATTGCATCTTGTTGAATTTCCAAGAAAAATATTACTTTATGTGCTCAAACACACATATTTTGTGACTTTTCAAACTTTGAAGCTCGATAACTTAGGCAAAGGTGGACCAAATTTCTTAAACAAAGTGTCAAAGTAATCAGCTCGACGAGATTTTGAATATGTCACAACACATCGTGATTGCATCTTGTTGAACTTCCAAGAAAAATAGTACTTTATGTGCTCAAACACACATATTTTGTGACTTTTCAAATTTTGAAGCTCGATAACTTCGGCAAATGAGGACCAAATTTGTTAAACAGAGTGTCAAATTAATCACCTCAACGAGATTTTGAAAATGTCACAACACATCATGATTACATCTTGTTGAAGTTCCAAGAAAAATAGTACTTTATGTGCTCAAACACACAACTTTTGTGACTTTTCAAATTTTGAAGCTCGATAGCTTCGGCAAATGAAGACCAAATTTGTTAAACAGAGTGTCAAATTAATCACCTCAACGAGATTTTGAAGATGTCACAACACATCGTGATTGCATCTTGTTGAACTTCCAAGAAAAATAGTACTTTATGTTCTCAAACACACATATTTTGTGACTTTTCAAACTTTGAAGCTCGATAACTTTGGCAAATGTGTACCAAATTTGTTAACCAGAGTGTCAAATTAATCAGCGCGACGAGATTTTGAATATGTCACAACACATCATGATTGCATCTTGTTGAATTTCCAAGAAAAACAGTACTTTATGTGCTCAAACACACATATTTTGTGACTTTTCAAACTTTGAAGCTCGATAACTTTGGCAAATGTGTACCAAATTTGTTAACCAGAGTGTCAAATTAATCAGCGCGACGAGATTTTGAATATGTCACAACACATCATGATTGCATCTTGTTGAATTTCCAAGAAAAACAGTACTTTATGTGCTCAAACACACATATTTTGTGACTTTTCAAACTTTGAAGCTCGATAACTTTGGCAAAGGTGGACCAAATTTCTTAAACAGAGTGTCAAATTAATCACCTCAACGAGATTTTGAAGATGTCACAACACATCGTGACTGCATCTTGTTGAATTTCCAAGAAAAATAGTACTTTATATGCTCAAACACACATATTTTGTGACTTTTCAAACTTTGAAGCTCGATAACTTTGGCAAATGAAGACCAAATTTGTTAAACAGAGTGTCAAATTAATCAGCTCGACGAGAGTTTGAAGATGCCACAACACATCATTATTGCATCTTGTTGAACTTCCAAGAAAAATAGTACTTTACGTGCTCAAACACACAACTTTTGAGACTTTTCAAACTTTGAAGCTGGATAACATCGGCAAATGAAGACCAAATTTGTTAAACAAAGTGTCAAAGTAATCACCTCAAAGAGATTTTGAAGATGTCACAACACATCATGATTACATCTTGTTGAACTTCCAAGAAAAATAGTACTTTATGTGCTCAAACACACAACTTTTGTGACTTTTCAAATTTTGAAGCTCGATAGCTTCGGCAAATGAAGACCAAATTTGTTAAACAAAGTGTCAAATTAATCAGCTCGACGAGATCTTTAAAATGACACAACAATTCATGATTGCATCTTGTTGAATTTCCAAGAAAAATAGTACTTTATGTGCTCAAACACACAAATTGTGTGACTTTTCAAACTTTGAAGCTCGATAACTTCGGCAAATGAGGACCAAATTTGTTAAACAGAGTGTCAAATTAATCACCTCAACGAGATTTTGAAGATGTCATAACACATCGTGACTGCATCTTGTTGAATTTCCAAGAAAAATAGTACTTTATGTGCTCAAACACACATATTTTGTGACTTTTCAAATTTTGAAGCTCGATGACTTCGGCAAATGAGGAACAAATTTGTTAAACAAAGTGTCATATTAATCAGCTCGACGAGGTCTTTAAAATAACACGACAATTCATGATTGCATCTTGTTGAATTTCCAAGAAAAATAGTACTTTATGTGCTCAAACACACATATTTTGTGACTTTTCAAACTTTGAAGCTCGATAACTTTGGCAAATGAAGACCAAATTTGTTAAACAGAGTGTCAAATTAGTCACCTCAACGAGATTATGAAGATGTCACATCACATCGTGATTGCATCTTGTTGAACTTCCAAGAAAAATAGTACTTTATGTGCTCAAACACACAACTTGTATGACTTTTCAAACTTTGAAGCTCGATAACTTCGGCAAATGAGGACCAAATTTGTTAAACAGAGTGTCAAATTAATCACCTCAACGAGATTTTGAAGATGTCACAACACATCATGATTACATCTTGTTGAACTTCCAAGAAAAATAGTACTTTATGTGCTCAAACACACAACTTTTGTGACTTTTCAAATTTTGAAGCTCGATAGCTTCGGCAAATGAAGACCAAATTTGTTAAACAAAGTGTCAAATTAATCAGCTCGACGAGATCTTTAAAATGACACAACAATTCATGATTGCATCTTGTTGAATTTCCAAGAAAAATAGTACTTTATGTGCTCAAACACACAAATTGTGTGACTTTTCAAACTTTGAAGCTCGATAACTTCGGCAAATGAGGACCAAATTTGTTAAACAGAGTGTCAAATTAATCACCTCAACGAGATTTTGAAGATGTCATAACACATCGTGACTGCATCTTGTTGAATTTCCAAGAAAAATAGTACTTTATGTGCTCAAACACACATATTTTGTGACTTTTCAAATTTTGAAGCTCGATGACTTCGGCAAATGAGGAACAAATTTGTTAAACAAAGTGTCATATTAATCAGCTCGACGAGGTCTTTAAAATAACACGACAATTCATGATTGCATCTTGTTGAATTTCCAAGAAAAATAGTACTTTATGTGCTCAAACACACATATTTTGTGACTTTTCAAACTTTGAAGCTCGATAACTTTGGCAAATGAAGACCAAATTTGTTAAACAGAGTGTCAAATTAGTCACCTCAACGAGATTATGAAGATGTCACATCACATCGTGATTGCATCTTGTTGAACTTCCAAGAAAAATAGTACTTTATGTGCTCAAACACACAACTTGTATGACTTTTCAAACTTTGAAGCTCGATAACTTCGGCAAATGAGGACCAAATTTGTTAAACAGAGTGTCAAATTAATCACCTCAACGAGATTTTGAAGATGTCACAACACATCATGATTGCATCTTGTTGAATTTCCAAGAAAAATAGTACTTTATGTGCTCAAATACACAACTTTTGTGACTTTTCAAACTTTGAAGCTCGATAACTTCGGCAAATGTGGACCAAATTTCTTAAACAAATTGTCAAAGTAATCACCTCAACGAGATTTTGAAGATGTCACAACACATCATTATTACATCTTCTTGATCTTCCAACAAAAATAGTACCTTATGTGCTCAAACACACAACTTTCGTGACTTTTCAAACTTTGAAGCTCGATAACTTCGGCAAATGAGGACCAAATTTGTTAAACAGAGTGTCAAATTAATCACCTCAACGAGATTTTGAAGATGTCACAACACATCATGATTGCATCTTGTTGAATTTCCAAGAAAAATAGTACTTTATGTGCTCAAACACACATATTTTGTGACTTTTCAAACTTTGAAGCTCGATAACTTTGGCAAATGTGTACCAAATTTGTTAACCAGAGTGTCAAATTAATCAGCGCGACGAGATTTTGAATATGTCACAACACATCATGATTGCATCTTGTTGAACTTCCAAGAAAAATAGTACTTTATGTGCTCAAACACACATATTTTGTGACTTTTCAAACTTTGAAGCTCGATAACTTTGGCAAATGTGTACCAAATTTGTTAACCAGAGTGTCAAATTAATCAGCGCGACGAGATTTTGAATATGTCACAACACATCATGATTGCATCTTGTTGAACTTCCAAGAAAAATAGTACTTTATGTGCTCAAACACACATATTTTGTGACTTTTCAAACTTTGAAGCTCGATAACTTTGGCAAATGTGTACCAAATTTGTTAACCAGAGTGTCAAATTAATCAGCGCGACGAGATTTTGAATATGTCACAACACATCATGATTGCATCTTGTTGAATTTCCAAGAAAAATAGTACTTTATGTGCTCAAACACACATATTTTGTGACTTTTCAAACTTTGAAGCTCGATAACTTTGGCAAATGTGTACCAAATTTGTTAACCAGAGTGTCAAATTAATCAGCGCGACGAGATTTTGAATATGTCACAACACATCATGATTGCATCTTGTTGAACTTCCAAGAAAAATAGTACTTTATGTGCTCAAACACACATATTTTGTGACTTTTCAAACTTTGAAGCTCGATAACTTTGGCAAATGTGTACCAAATTTGTTAACCAAAGTGTCAAATTAATCAGCTCGACGAGATTTTGAATATGTCACAACACATCATGATTGCATCATGTTGAATTTCCAAGAAAAACAGTACTTTATGTGCTCAAACACACATATTTTGTGACTTTTCAAACTTTGAAGCTCGATAACTTTGGCAAAGGTGGACCAAATTTCTTAAACAAAGTGTCACAGTAATCACCTCAACGAAATTTTGAAGATGTCACAACACATCAGAATTGCATCTTGTTGACCTTCCAAGAAAAATAGTACTTTATGTGCTCAAACACACAACTTGTGTGACTTTTCAAACTTTGAAGCTCGATAACTTCGGCAAATGAGGACCAAATTTGTTAAACAGAGTGTCAAATTAATCACCTCAACGAGATTTTGAAGATGTCACAACACATCGTGACTGCATCTTGTTGAATTTCCAAGAAAAATAGTACTTTATGTGCTCAAACACACATATTTTGTGACTTTTTAAATTTTGAAGCTCGATGACTTCGGCAAATGAGGAACAACTTTGTTAAACAAAGTGTCAAATTAATCAGCTCGACGAGGTCTTTAAAATAACACAACAATTCATGATTGCATCTTGTTGAATTTCCAAGAAAAATAGTACTTTATATGCTCAAACACACATATTTTGTGACTTTTCAAACTTTGAAGCTCGATAACTTTGGCAAATGAAGACCAAATTTGTTAAACAGAGTGTCAAATTAATCAGCTCGACGAGAGTTTGAAGATGCCACAACACATCATTATTGCATCTTGTTGAACTTCCAAGAAAAATAGTACTTTACGTGCTCAAACACACAACTTTTGAGACTTTTCAAACTTTGAAGCTGGATAACATCGGCAAATGAAGACCAAATTTGTTAAACAAATTGGCAAATTAATCAGCTCGACGAGAGTTTGAAGATGCCACAACACATCATTATTGCATCTTGTTGAATTTCCAAGAAAAATAGTACTTTACGTGCTCAAACCCACAACTTTTGAGACTTTTCAATATTTGAAGCTCGATAACTTCGACAAATGAGGACCGAATTTGTTAAACAAAGTGTCAAATTAATCAGCTCGACGAGATTTTGAAGATGTCACAACACATCGTGATTGCATCTTGTTGAATTTCCAAGAAAAATATTACTTTATGTGCTCAAACACACATATTTTGTGACTTTTCAAACTTTGAAGCTCGATAACTTAGGCAAAGGTGGACCAAATTTCTTAAACAAAGTGTCAAAGTAATCAGCTCGACGAGATTTTGAATATGTCACAACACATCGTGATTGCATCTTGTTGAACTTCCAAGAAAAATAGTACTTTATGTGCTCAAACACACATATTTTGTGACTTTTCAAATTTTGAAGCTCGATAACTTCGGCAAATGAGGACCAAATTTGTTAAACAGAGTGTCAAATTAATCACCTCAACGAGATTTTGAAAATGTCACAACACATCATGATTACATCTTGTTGAAGTTCCAAGAAAAATAGTACTTTATGTGCTCAAACACACAACTTTTGTGACTTTTCAAATTTTGAAGCTCGATAGCTTCGGCAAATGAAGACCAAATTTGTTAAACAGAGTGTCAAATTAATCACCTCAACGAGATTTTGAAGATGTCACAACACATCGTGATTGCATCTTGTTGAATTTCCAAGAAAAATAGTACTTTATGTGCTCAAACACACATATTTTGTGACTTTTTAAATTTTGAAGCTCGATGACTTCGGCAAATGAGGAACAACTTTGTTAAACAAAGTGTCAAATTAATCAGCTCGACGAGGTCTTTAAAATAACACAACAATTCATGATTGCATCTTGTTGAATTTCCAAGAAAAATAGTACTTTATGTGCTCAAACACACATATTGTGTGACTTTTCAAACTTTGAAGCTCGATAACTTTGGCAAATGTGTACCAAATTTGTTAACCAGAGTGTCAAATTAATCAGCGCGACGAGATTTTGAATATGTCACAACACATCATGATTGCATCTTGTTGAATTTCCAAGAAAAATAGTACTTTATGTGCTCAAACACACATATTTTGTGACTTTTCAAACTTTGAAGCTCGATAACTTTGGCAAATGTGTACCAAATTTGTTAACCAGAGTGTCAAATTAATCAGCGCGACGAGATTTTGAATATGTCACAACACATCATGATTGCATCTTGTTGAATTTCCAAGAAAAATAGTACTTTATGTGCTCAAACACACATATTTTGTGACTTTTCAAACTTTGAAGCTCGATAACTTTGGCAAATGTGTACCAAATTTGTTAACCAGAGTGTCAAATTAATCAGCGCGACGAGATTTTGAATATGTCACAACACATCATGATTGCATCTTGTTGAACTTCCAAGAAAAATAGTACTTTATGTGCTCAAACACACATATTTTGTGACTTTTCAAACTTTGAAGCTCGATAACTTTGGCAAATGTGTACCAAATTTGTTAACCAAAGTGTCAAATTAATCAGCTCGACGAGATTTTGAATATGTCACAACACATCATGATTGCATCTTGTTGAATTTCCAAGAAAAACAGTACTTTATGTGCTCAAACACACATATTTTGTGACTTTTCAAACTTTGAAGCTCGATAACTTTGGCAAAGGTGGACCAAATTTCTTAAACAAAGTGTCACAGTAATCACCTCAACGAAATTTTGAAGATGTCACAACACATCAGAATTGCATCTTGTTGACCTTCCAAGAAAAATAGTACTTTATGTGCTCAAACACACAACTTGTGTGACTTTTCAAACTTTGAAGCTCGATAACTTCTGCAAATGAGGACCAAATTTGTTAAACAAAGTGTCAAAGTAATCACCTCAACGAGATTTTGAAGATGTCACATCACATCAGAATTGCATCTTGTTGAACTTCCAAGAAAAATAGTACTTTATGTTCTCAAACACACAACTTGTGTGACTTTTCAAACTTTGAAGCTCGATAACTTCGGCAAATGAGGACCAAATTTGTTAAACAGAGTGTCAAATTAATCACCTCAACGAGATTTTGAAGATGTCACAACACATCGTGACTGCATCTTGTTGAATTTCCAAGAAAAATAGTACTTTATGTGCTCAAACACACATATTTTGTGACTTTTTAAATTTTGAAGCTCGATGACTTCGGCAAATGAGGAACAACTTTGTTAAACAAAGTGTCAAATTAATCAGCTCGACGAGGTCTTTAAAATAACACAACAATTCATGATTGCATCTTGTTGAATTTCCAAGAAAAATAGTACTTTATATGCTCAAACACACATATTTTGTGACTTTTCAAACTTTGAAGCTCGATAACTTTGGCAAATGAAGACCAAATTTGTTAAACAGAGTGTCAAATTAATCAGCTCGACGAGAGTTTGAAGATGCCACAACACATCATTATTGCATCTTGTTGAACTTCCAAGAAAAATAGTACTTTACGTGCTCAAACACACAACTTTTGAGACTTTTCAATATTTGAAGCTCGATAACTTCGACAAATGAGGACCGAATTTGTTAAACAAAGTGTCAAATTAATCAGCTCGACGAGATTTTGAAGATGTCACAACACATCGTGATTGCATCTTGTTGAATTTCCAAGAAAAATATTACTTTATGTGCTCAAACACACATATTTTGTGACTTTTCAAACTTTGAAGCTCGATAACTTAGGCAAAGGTGGACCAAATTTCTTAAACAAAGTGTCAAAGTAATCAGCTCGACGAGATTTTGAATATGTCACAACACATCATGATTGCATCTTGTTGAATTTCCAAGAAAAACAGTACTTTATGTGCTCAAACACACATATTTTGTGACTTTTCAAACTTTGAAGCTCGATAACTTTGGCAAAGGTGGACCAAATTTCTTAAACAAAGTGTCACAGTAATCACCTCAACGAAATTTTGAAGATGTCACAACACATCAGAATTGCATCTTGTTGACCTTCCAAGAAAAATAGTACTTTATGTGCTCAAACACACAACTTGTGTGACTTTTCAAACTTTGAAGCTCGATAACTTCGGCAAATGAGGACCAAATTTGTTAAACAGAGTGTCAAATTAATCACCTCAACGAGATTTTGAAGATGTCACAACACATCGTGACTGCATCTTGTTGAATTTCCAAGAAAAATAGTACTTTATGTGCTCAAACACACATATTTTGTGACTTTTTAAATTTTGAAGCTCGATGACTTCGGCAAATGAGGAACAACTTTGTTAAACAAAGTGTCAAATTAATCAGCTCGACGAGGTCTTTAAAATAACACAACAATTCATGATTGCATCTTGTTGAATTTCCAAGAAAAATAGTACTTTATATGCTCAAACACACATATTTTGTGACTTTTCAAACTTTGAAGCTCGATAACTTTGGCAAATGAAGACCAAATTTGTTAAACAGAGTGTCAAATTAATCAGCTCGACGAGAGTTTGAAGATGCCACAACACATCATTATTGCATCTTGTTGAACTTCCAAGAAAAATAGTACTTTACGTGCTCAAACACACAACTTTTGAGACTTTTCAAACTTTGAAGCTGGATAACATCGGCAAATGAAGACCAAATTTGTTAAACAAATTGGCAAATTAATCAGCTCGACGAGAGTTTGAAGATGCCACAACACATCATTATTGCATCTTGTTGAATTTCCAAGAAAAATAGTACTTTACGTGCTCAAACCCACAACTTTTGAGACTTTTCAATATTTGAAGCTCGATAACTTCGACAAATGAGGACCGAATTTGTTAAACAAAGTGTCAAATTAATCAGCTCGACGAGATTTTGAAGATGTCACAACACATCGTGATTGCATCTTGTTGAATTTCCAAGAAAAATATTACTTTATGTGCTCAAACACACATATTTTGTGACTTTTCAAACTTTGAAGCTCGATAACTTAGGCAAAGGTGGACCAAATTTCTTAAACAAAGTGTCAAAGTAATCAGCTCGACGAGATTTTGAATATGTCACAACACATCGTGATTGCATCTTGTTGAACTTCCAAGAAAAATAGTACTTTATGTGCTCAAACACACATATTTTGTGACTTTTCAAATTTTGAAGCTCGATAACTTCGGCAAATGAGGACCAAATTTGTTAAACAGAGTGTCAAATTAATCACCTCAACGAGATTTTGAAAATGTCACAACACATCGTGATTGCATCTTGTTGAATTTCCAAGAAAAATAGTACTTTATGTGCTCAAACACACATATTTTGTGACTTTTTAAATTTTGAAGCTCGATGACTTCGGCAAATGAGGAACAACTTTGTTAAACAAAGTGTCAAATTAATCAGCTCGACGAGGTCTTTAAAATAACACAACAATTCATGATTGCATCTTGTTGAATTTCCAAGAAAAATAGTACTTTATGTGCTCAAACACACATATTTTGTGACTTTTCAAACTTTGAAGCTCGATAACTTTGGCAAATGTGTACCAAATTTGTTAACCAGAGTGTCAAATTAATCAGCGCGACGAGATTTTGAATATGTCACAACACATCATGATTGCATCTTGTTGAATTTCCAAGAAAAATAGTACTTTATGTGCTCAAACACACATATTTTGTGACTTTTCAAACTTTGAAGCTCGATAACTTTGGCAAATGTGTACCAAATTTGTTAACCAGAGTGTCAAATTAATCAGCGCGACGAGATTTTGAATATGTCACAACACATCATGATTGCATCTTGTTGAACTTCCAAGAAAAATAGTACTTTATGTGCTCAAACACACATATTTTGTGACTTTTCAAACTTTGAAGCTCGATAACTTTGGCAAATGTGTACCAAATTTGTTAACCAAAGTGTCAAATTAATCAGCTCGACGAGATTTTGAATATGTCACAACACATCATGATTGCATCTTGTTGAATTTCCAAGAAAAACAGTACTTTATGTGCTCAAACACACATATTTTGTGACTTTTCAAACTTTGAAGCTCGATAACTTTGGCAAAGGTGGACCAAATTTCTTAAACAAAGTGTCACAGTAATCACCTCAACGAAATTTTGAAGATGTCACAACACATCAGAATTGCATCTTGTTGACCTTCCAAGAAAAATAGTACTTTATGTGCTCAAACACACAACTTGTGTGACTTTTCAAACTTTGAAGCTCGATAACTTCTGCAAATGAGGACCAAATTTGTTAAACAAAGTGTCAAAGTAATCACCTCAACGAGATTTTGAAGATGTCACATCACATCAGAATTGCATCTTGTTGAACTTCCAAGAAAAATAGTACTTTATGTTCTCAAACACACAACTTGTGTGACTTTTCAAACTTTGAAGCTCGATAACTTCGGCAAATGAGGACCAAATTTGTTAAACAGAGTGTCAAATTAATCACCTCAACGAGATTTTGAAGATGTCACAACACATCGTGACTGCATCTTGTTGAATTTCCAAGAAAAATAGTACTTTATGTGCTCAAACACACATATTTTGTGACTTTTTAAATTTTGAAGCTCGATGACTTCGGCAAATGAGGAACAACTTTGTTAAACAAAGTGTCAAATTAATCAGCTCGACGAGGTCTTTAAAATAACACAACAATTCATGATTGCATCTTGTTGAATTTCCAAGAAAAATAGTACTTTATATGCTCAAACACACATATTTTGTGACTTTTCAAACTTTGAAGCTCGATAACTTTGGCAAATGAAGACCAAATTTGTTAAACAGAGTGTCAAATTAATCAGCTCGACGAGAGTTTGAAGATGCCACAACACATCATTATTGCATCTTGTTGAACTTCCAAGAAAAATAGTACTTTACGTGCTCAAACACACAACTTTTGAGACTTTTCAATATTTGAAGCTCGATAACTTCGACAAATGAGGACCGAATTTGTTAAACAAAGTGTCAAATTAATCAGCTCGACGAGATTTTGAAGATGTCACAACACATCGTGATTGCATCTTGTTGAATTTCCAAGAAAAATATTACTTTATGTGCTCAAACACACATATTTTGTGACTTTTCAAACTTTGAAGCTCGATAACTTAGGCAAAGGTGGACCAAATTTCTTAAACAAAGTGTCAAAGTAATCAGCTCGACGAGATTTTGAATATGTCACAACACATCGTGATTGCATCTTGTTGAACTTCCAAGAAAAATAGTACTTTATGTGCTCAAACACACATATTTTGTGACTTTTCAAATTTTGAAGCTCGATAACTTCGGCAAATGAGGACCAAATTTGTTAAACAGAGTGTCAAATTAATCACCTCAACGAGATTTTGAAAATGTCACAACACATCATGATTACATCTTGTTGAAGTTCCAAGAAAAATAGTACTTTATGTGCTCAAACACACAACTTTTGTGACTTTTCAAATTTTGAAGCTCGATAGCTTCGGCAAATGAAGACCAAATTTGTTAAACAGAGTGTCAAATTAATCACCTCAACGAGATTTTGAAGATGTCACAACACATCGTGATTGCATCTTGTTGAACTTCCAAGAAAAATAGTACTTTATGTTCTCAAACACACAACTTGTGTGACTTTTCAAACTTTGAAGCTCGATAGCTTCGGCAAATGAAGACCAAATTTGTTAAACAAAGTGTCAAATTAATCACCTCAACGAGATTTTGAAGATGTCACAACACATCGTGACTGCATCTTGTTGAATTTCCAAGAAAAATAGTACTTTATGTGCTCAAACACACATATTTTGTGACTTTTTAAATTTTGAAGCTCGATGACTTCGGCAAATGAGGAACAACTTTGTTAAACAAAGTGTCAAATTAATCAGCTCGACGAGGTCTTTAAAATAACACAACAATTCATGATTGCATCTTGTTGAATTTCCAAGAAAAATAGTACTTTATGTGCTCAAACACACATATTGTGTGACTTTTCAAACTTTGAAGCTCGATAACTTTGGCAAATGTGTACCAAATTTGTTAACCAGAGTGTCAAATTAATCAGCGCGACGAGATTTTGAATATGTCACAACACATCATGATTGCATCTTGTTGAATTTCCAAGAAAAATAGTACTTTATGTGCTCAAACACACATATTTTGTGACTTTTCAAACTTTGAAGCTCGATAACTTTGGCAAATGTGTACCAAATTTGTTAACCAGAGTGTCAAATTAATCAGCGCGACGAGATTTTGAATATGTCACAACACATCATGATTGCATCTTGTTGAATTTCCAAGAAAAATAGTACTTTATGTGCTCAAACACACATATTTTGTGACTTTTCAAACTTTGAAGCTCGATAACTTTGGCAAATGTGTACCAAATTTGTTAACCAGAGTGTCAAATTAATCAGCTCGACGAGATTTTGAATATGTCACAACACATCATGATTGCATCTTGTTGAATTTCCAAGAAAAATAGTACTTTATGTTCTCAAACACACAACTTGTGTGACTTTTCAAACTTTGAAGCTCGATAACTTCGGCAAATGAGGACCAAATTTGTTAAACAGAGTGTCAAATTAATCACCTCAACGAGATTTTGAAGATGTCACAACACATCGTGACTGCATCTTGTTGAATTTCCAAGAAAAATAGTACTTTATGTGCTCAAACACACATATTTTGTGACTTTTTAAATTTTGAAGCTCGATGACTTCGGCAAATGAGGAACAACTTTGTTAAACAAAGTGTCAAATTAATCAGCTCGACGAGGTCTTTAAAATAACACAACAATTCATGATTGCATCTTGTTGAATTTCCAAGAAAAATAGTACTTTATATGCTCAAACACACATATTTTGTGACTTTTCAAACTTTGAAGCTCGATAACTTTGGCAAATGAAGACCAAATTTGTTAAACAGAGTGTCAAATTAATCAGCTCGACGAGAGTTTGAAGATGCCACAACACATCATTATTGCATCTTGTTGAACTTCCAAGAAAAATAGTACTTTACGTGCTCAAACACACAACTTTTGAGACTTTTCAAACTTTGAAGCTGGATAACATCGGCAAATGAAGACCAAATTTGTTAAACAAATTGGCAAATTAATCAGCTCGACGAGAGTTTGAAGATGCCACAACACATCATTATTGCATCTTGTTGAATTTCCAAGAAAAATAGTACTTTACGTGCTCAAACCCACAACTTTTGAGACTTTTCAATATTTGAAGCTCGATAACTTCGACAAATGAGGACCGAATTTGTTAAACAAAGTGTCAAATTAATCAGCTCGACGAGATTGTGAAGATGTCACAACACATCGTGATTGCATCTTGTTGAATTTCCAAGAAAAATATTACTTTATGTGCTCAAACACACATATTTTGTGACTTTTCAAACTTTGAAGCTCGATAACTTAGGCAAAGGTGGACCAAATTTCTTAAACAAAGTGTCAAAGTAATCAGCTCGACGAGATTTTGAATATGTCACAACACATCGTGATTGCATCTTGTTGAACTTCCAAGAAAAATAGTACTTTATGTGCTCAAACACACATATTTTGTGACTTTTCAAATTTTGAAGCTCGATAACTTCGGCAAATGAGGACCAAATTTGTTAAACAGAGTGTCAAATTAATCACCTCAACGAGATTTTGAAAATGTCACAACACATCATGATTACATCTTGTTGAAGTTCCAAGAAAAATAGTACTTTATGTGCTCAAACACACAACTTTTGTGACTTTTCAAATTTTGAAGCTCGATAGCTTCGGCAAATGAAGACCAAATTTGTTAAACAAAGTGTCAAATTAATCAGCTCGACGAGATCTTTAAAATGACACAACAATTCATGATAGCATCTTGTTGAATTTCCAAGAAAAATAGTACTTTATGTGCTCAAACACACAACTTTTGTGACTTTTCAAATTTTGAAGCTCGATAGCTTCGGCAAATGAAGACCAAATTTGTTAAACAAAGTGTCAAATTAATCAGCTCGACGAGATCTTTAAAATGACACAACAATTCATGATTGCATCTTGTTGAATTTCCAAGAAAAATAGTACTTTATGTGCTCAAACACACAACTTTTGTGACTTTTCAAATTTTGAAGCTCGATAGCTTCGGCAAATGAAGACCAAATTTGTTAAACAAAGTGTCAAATTAATCAGCTCGACGAGATCTTTAAAATGACACAACAATTCATGATTGCATCTTGTTGAATTTCCAAGAAAAATAGTACTTTATGTGCTCAAACACACAACTTGTGTGACTTTTCAAACTTTGAAGCTCGATAACTTCGGCAAATGAGGACCAAATTTGTTAAACAGAGTGTCAAATTAATCACCTCAACGAGATTTTGAAGATGTCATAACACATCGTGACTGCATCTTGTTGAATTTCCAAGAAAAATAGTACTTTATGTGCTCAAACACACATATTTTGTGACTTTTCAAATTTTGAAGCTCGATGACTTCGGGAAATGAGGAACAAATTTGTTAAACAAAGTGTCATATTAATCAGCTCGACGAGGTCTTTAAAATAACACAACAATTCATGATTGCATCTTGTTGAATTTCCAAGAAAAATAGTACTTTATGTGCTCAAACACACAACTTTTGTGACTTTTCAAATTTTGAAGCTCGATAGCTTCGGCAAATGAAGACCAAATTTGTTAAACAAAGTGTCAAATTAATCAGCTCGACGAGATCTTTAAAATGACACAACAATTCATGATTGCATCTTGTTGAATTTCCAAGAAAAATAGTACTTTATGTGCTCAAACACACAACTTGTGTGACTTTTCAAACTTTGAAGCTCGATAACTTCGGCAAATGAGGACCAAATTTGTTAAACAGAGTGTCAAATTAATCACCTCAACGAGATTTTGAAGATGTCATAACACATCGTGACTGCATCTTGTTGAATTTCCAAGAAAAATAGTACTTTATGTGCTCAAACACACATATTTTGTGACTTTTCAAATTTTGAAGCTCGATGACTTCGGGAAATGAGGAACAAATTTGTTAAACAAAGTGTCATATTAATCAGCTCGACGAGGTCTTTAAAATAACACAACAATTCATGATTGCATCTTGTTGAATTTCCAAGAAAAATAGTACTTTATGTGCTCAAACACACAACTTTTGTGACTTTTCAAATTTTGAAGCTCGATAGCTTCGGCAAATGAAGACCAAATTTGTTAAACAAAGTGTCAAATTAATCAGCTCGACGAGATCTTTAAAATGACACAACAATTCATGATTGCATCTTGTTGAATTTCCAAGAAAAATAGTACTTTATGTGCTCAAACACACAACTTGTATGACTTTTCAAACTTTGAAGCTCGATAACTTCGGCAAATGAGGAACAAATTTCTTAAACAAAGTGTCAAATTAATCACCTCAAAGAGGTTTTTGAAGATGTCACAACACATCATGATTACATCTTGTTGAACTTCCAAGAAAAATAGTACTTTATGTGCTCAAATACACAACTTTTGTGACTTTTCAAACTTTGAAGCTCGATAACTTTGGCAAAAATGTGGGCCAAATTTGTTAACCAAAGTGTCAAATTAATCAGCTCGATGAGATCTTTAAAATGACACAACAATTCATAATTGCATCTTGTTGAATTTCCAAGAAAAATAGTACTTTATGTGCTCAAACACACAACTTGTATGACTTTTCAAACTTTGAAGCTCGATAACTTCGGCAAATGAGGAACAAATTTCTTAAACAAAGTGTCAAATTAATCACCTCAAAGAGGTTTTTGAAGATGTCACAACACATCATGATTACATCTTGTTGAACTTCCAAGAAAAATAGTACTTTATGTGCTCAAATACACAACTTTTGTGACTTTTCAAACTTTGAAGCTCGATAACTTTGGCAAAAATGTGGGCCAAATTTGTTAACCAAAGTGTCAAATTAATCAGCTCGATGAGATCTTTAAAATGACACAACAATTCATAATTGCATCTTGTTGAATTTCCAAGAAAAATAGTACTTTATGTGCTCAAACACACATATTTTGTGACTTTTCAAACTTTGAAGCTCGATAACTTTGGCAAAGGTGGACCAAATTTCTTAAACAAAGTGTCACAGTAATCACCTCAACGAAATTTTGAAGATGTCACAACACATCAGAATTGCATCTTGTTGACCTTCCAAGAAAAATAGTACTTTATGTGCTCAAACACACAACTTGTGTGACTTTTCAAACTTTGAAGCTCGATAACTTCTGCAAATGAGGACCAAATTTGTTAAACAAAGTGTCAAAGTAATCACCTCAACGAGATTTTGAAGATGTCACATCACATCAGAATTGCATCTTGTTGAACTTCCAAGAAAAATAGTACTTTATGTTCTCAAACACACAACTTGTGTGACTTTTCAAACTTTGAAGCTCGATAACTTCGGCAAATGAGGACCAAATTTGTTAAACAGAGTGTCAAATTAATCACCTCAACGAGATTTTGAAGATGTCACAACACATCGTGACTGCATCTTGTTGAATTTCCAAGAAAAATAGTACTTTATGTGCTCAAACACACATATTTGGTGACTTTTTAAATTTTGAAGCTCGATGACTTCGGCAAATGAGGAACAACTTTGTTAAACAAAGTGTCAAATTAATCAGCTCGACGAGGTCTTTAAAATAACACAACAATTCATGATTGCATCTTGTTGAATTTCCAAGAAAAATAGTACTTTATATGCTCAAACACACATATTTTGTGACTTTTCAAACTTTGAAGCTCGATAACTTTGGCAAATGAAGACCAAATTTGTTAAACAGAGTGTCAAATTAATCAGCTCGACGAGAGTTTGAAGATGCCACAACACATCATTATTGCATCTTGTTGAACTTCCAAGAAAAATAGTACTTTACGTGCTCAAACACACAACTTTTGAGACTTTTCAATATTTGAAGCTCGATAACTTCGACAAATGAGGACCGAATTTGTTAAACAAAGTGTCAAATTAATCAGCTCGACGAGATTTTGAAGATGTCACAACACATCGTGATTGCATCTTGTTGAATTTCCAAGAAAAATATTACTTTATGTGCTCAAACACACATATTTTGTGACTTTTCAAACTTTGAAGCTCGATAACTTAGGCAAAGGTGGACCAAATTTCTTAAACAAAGTGTCAAAGTAATCAGCTCGACGAGATTTTGAATATGTCACAACACATCGTGATTGCATCTTGTTGAACTTCCAAGAAAAATAGTACTTTATGTGCTCAAACACACATATTTTGTGACTTTTCAAATTTTGAAGCTCGATAACATCGGCAAATGAGGACCAAATTTGTTAAACAGAGTGTCAAATTAATCACCTCAACGAGATTTTGAAAATGTCACAACACATCATGATTACATCTTGTTGAAGTTCCAAGAAAAATAGTACTTTATGTGCTCAAACACACAACTTTTGTGACTTTTCAAATTTTGAAGCTCGATAGCTTCGGCAAATGAAGACCAAATTTGTTAAACAGAGTGTCAAATTAATCACCTCAACGAGATTTTGAAGATGTCACAACACATCGTGATTGCATCTTGTTGAACTTCCAAGAAAAATAGTACTTTATGTTCTCAAACACACAACTTGTGTGACTTTTCAAACTTTGAAGCTCGATAGCTTCGGCAAATGAAGACCAAATTTGTTAAACAAAGTGTCAAATTAATCACCTCAACGAGATTTTGAAGATGTCACAACACATCGTGACTGCATCTTGTTGAATTTCCAAGAAAAATAGTACTTTATGTGCTCAAACACACATATTTTGTGACTTTTTAAATTTTGAAGCTCGATGACTTCGGCAAATGAGGAACAACTTTGTTAAACAAAGTGTCAAATTAATCAGCTCGACGAGGTCTTTAAAATAACACAACAATTCATGATTGCATCTTGTTGAATTTCCAAGAAAAATAGTACTTTATGTGCTCAAACACACATATTGTGTGACTTTTCAAACTTTGAAGCTCGATAACTTTGGCAAATGTGTACCAAATTTGTTAACCAGAGTGTCAAATTAATCAGCGCGACGAGATTTTGAATATGTCACAACACATCATGATTGCATCTTGTTGAATTTCCAAGAAAAATAGTACTTTATGTGCTCAAACACACATATTTTGTGACTTTTCAAACTTTGAAGCTCGATAACTTTGGCAAATGTGTACCAAATTTGTTAACCAGAGTGTCAAATTAATCAGCGCGACGAGATTTTGAATATGTCACAACACATCATGATTGCATCTTGTTGAATTTCCAAGAAAAATAGTACTTTATGTGCTCAAACACACATATTTTGTGACTTTTCAAACTTTGAAGCTCGATAACTTTGGCAAATGTGTACCAAATTTGTTAACCAGAGTGTCAAATTAATCAGCGCGACGAGATTTTGAATATGTCACAACACATCATGATTGCATCTTGTTGAACTTCCAAGAAAAATAGTACTTTATGTGCTCAAACACACATATTTTGTGACTTTTCAAACTTTGAAGCTCGATAACTTTGGCAAATGTGTACCAAATTTGTTAACCAAAGTGTCAAATTAATCAGCTCGACGAGATTTTGAATATGTCACAACACATCATGATTGCATCTTGTTGAATTTCCAAGAAAAACAGTACTTTATGTGCTCAAACACACATATTTTGTGACTTTTCAAACTTTGAAGCTCGATAACTTTGGCAAAGGTGGACCAAATTTCTTAAACAAAGTGTCACAGTAATCACCTCAACGAAATTTTGAAGATGTCACAACACATCAGAATTGCATCTTGTTGACCTTCCAAGAAAAATAGTACTTTATGTGCTCAAACACACAACTTGTGTGACTTTTCAAACTTTGAAGCTCGATAACTTCTGCAAATGAGGACCAAATTTGTTAAACAAAGTGTCAAAGTAATCACCTCAACGAGATTTTGAAGATGTCACATCACATCAGAATTGCATCTTGTTGAACTTCCAAGAAAAATAGTACTTTATGTTCTCAAACACACAACTTGTGTGACTTTTCAAACTTTGAAGCTCGATAACTTCGGCAAATGAGGACCAAATTTGTTAAACAGAGTGTCAAATTAATCACCTCAACGAGATTTTGAAGATGTCACAACACATCGTGACTGCATCTTGTTGAATTTCCAAGAAAAATAGTACTTTATGTGCTCAAACACACATATTTTGTGACTTTTTAAATTTTGAAGCTCGATGACTTCGGCAAATGAGGAACAACTTTGTTAAACAAAGTGTCAAATTAATCAGCTCGACGAGGTCTTTAAAATAACACAACAATTCATGATTGCATCTTGTTGAATTTCCAAGAAAAATAGTACTTTATATGCTCAAACACACATATTTTGTGACTTTTCAAACTTTGAAGCTCGATAACTTTGGCAAATGAAGACCAAATTTGTTAAACAGAGTGTCAAATTAATCAGCTCGACGAGAGTTTGAAGATGCCACAACACATCATTATTGCATCTTGTTGAACTTCCAAGAAAAATAGTACTTTACGTGCTCAAACACACAACTTTTGAGACTTTTCAAACTTTGAAGCTGGATAACATCGGCAAATGAAGACCAAATTTGTTAAACAAATTGGCAAATTAATCAGCTCGACGAGAGTTTGAAGATGCCACAACACATCATTATTGCATCTTGTTGAATTTCCAAGAAAAATAGTACTTTACGTGCTCAAACCCACAACTTTTGAGACTTTTCAATATTTGAAGCTCGATAACTTCGACAAATGAGGACCGAATTTGTTAAACAAAGTGTCAAATTAATCAGCTCGACGAGATTGTGAAGATGTCACAACACATCGTGATTGCATCTTGTTGAATTTCCAAGAAAAATATTACTTTATGTGCTCAAACACACATATTTTGTGACTTTTCAAACTTTGAAGCTCGATAACTTAGGCAAAGGTGGACCAAATTTCTTAAACAAAGTGTCAAAGTAATCAGCTCGACGAGATTTTGAATATGTCACAACACATCGTGATTGCATCTTGTTGAACTTCCAAGAAAAATAGTACTTTATGTGCTCAAACACACATATTTTGTGACTTTTCAAATTTTGAAGCTCGATAACTTCGGCAAATGAGGACCAAATTTGTTAAACAGAGTGTCAAATTAATCACCTCAACGAGATTTTGAAAATGTCACAACACATCATGATTACATCTTGTTGAAGTTCCAAGAAAAATAGTACTTTATGTGCTCAAACACACAACTTTTGTGACTTTTCAAATTTTGAAGCTCGATAGCTTCGGCAAATGAAGACCAAATTTGTTAAACAAAGTGTCAAATTAATCAGCTCGACGAGATCTTTAAAATGACACAACAATTCATGATAGCGTCTTGTTGAATTTCCAAGAAAAATAGTACTTTATGTGCTCAAACACACAACTTTTGTGACTTTTCAAATTTTGAAGCTCGATAGCTTCGGCAAATGAAGACCAAATTTGTTAAACAAAGTGTCAAATTAATCAGCTCGACGAGATCTTTAAAATGACACAACAATTCATGATTGCATCTTGTTGAATTTCCAAGAAAAATAGTACTTTATGTGCTCAAACACACAACTTTTGTGACTTTTCAAACTTTGAAGCTCGATAACTTTGGCAAAAATGTGGGCCAAATTTGTTAACCAAAGTGTCAAATTAATCAGCTCGATGAGATCTTTAAAATGACACAACAATTCATAATTGCATCTTGTTGAATTTCCAAGAAAAATAGTACTTTATGTGCTCAAACACACAACTTGTATGACTTTTCAAACTTTGAAGCTCGATAACTTCGGCAAATGAGGAACAAATTTCTTAAACAAAGTGTCAAATTAATCACCTCAAAGAGGTTTTTGAAGATGTCACAACACATCATGATTACATCTTGTTGAACTTCCAAGAAAAATAGTACTTTATGTGCTCAAATACACAACTTTTGTGACTTTTCAAACTTTGAAGCTCGATAACTTTGGCAAAAATGTGGGCCAAATTTGTTAACCAAAGTGTCAAATTAATCAGCTCGATGAGATCTTTAAAATGACACAACAATTCATAATTGCATCTTGTTGAATTTCCAAGAAAAATAGTACTTTATGTGCTCAAACACACATATTTTGTGACTTTTCAAACTTTGAAGCTCGATAACTTTGGCAAATGTGTACCAAATTTGTTAACCAGAGTGTCAAATTAATCAGCGCGACGAGATTTTGAATATGTCACAACACATCATGATTGCATCTTGTTGAATTTCCAAGAAAAATAGTTCTTTATGTGCTCAAACACACATATTTTGTGACTTTTCAAACTTTGAAGCTCGATAACTTTGGCAAATGTGTACAAAATTTGTTAACCAGAGTGTCAAATTAATCAGCGCGACGAGATTTTGAATATGTCACAACACATCATGATTGCATCTTGTTGAATTTCCAAGAAAAATAGTACTTTATGTGCTCAAACACACATATTTTGTGACTTTTCAAACTTTGAAGCTCGATGACTTCGGCAAATGAGGAACAAATTTGTTAAACAGAGTGTCAAATTAATCAGCTCGACGAGATCTTTAACATGACACAACACATCAGAATTGCATCTTGTTGAACTTCCAAGAAAAATAGTACTTTATGTGCTCAAATACACAACTTTTGTGACTTTTCAAACTTTGAAGCTCGATAACTTCGGCAAATGTGGACCAAATTTGTTAAACAAAGTGTCAAATTAATCACCTCAACGAGATTTTGAAGATGTCACAACACATCGTGACTGCATCTTGTTGAATTTCCAAGAAAAATAGTACTTTATGTGCTCAAACACACATATTTTGTGACTTTTTAAATTTTGAAGCTCGATGACTTCGGCAAATGAGGAACAACTTTGTTAAACAAAGTGTCAAATTAATCAGCTCGACGAGGTCTTTAAAATAACACAACAATTCATGATTGCATCTTGTTGAATTTCCAAGAAAAATAGTACTTTATGTGCTCAAACACACATATTGTGTGACTTTTCAAACTTTGAAGCTCGATAACTTTGGCAAATGTGTACCAAATTTGTTAACCAGAGTGTCAAATTAATCAGCGCGACGAGATTTTGAATATGTCACAACACATCATGATTGCATCTTGTTGAATTTCCAAGAAAAATAGTACTTTATGTGCTCAAACACACATATTTTGTGACTTTTCAAACTTTGAAGCTCGATAACTTTGGCAAATGTGTACCAAATTTGTTAACCAGAGTGTCAAATTAATCAGCGCGACGAGATTTTGAATATGTCACAACACATCATGATTGCATCTTGTTGAATTTCCAAGAAAAATAGTACTTTATGTGCTCAAACACACATATTTTGTGACTTTTCAAACTTTGAAGCTCGATAACTTTGGCAAATGTGTACCAAATTTGTTAACCAGAGTGTCAAATTAATCAGCGCGACGAGATTTTGAATATGTCACAACACATCATGATTGCATCTTGTTGAACTTCCAAGAAAAATAGTACTTTATGTGCTCAAACACACATATTTTGTGACTTTTCAAACTTTGAAGCTCGATAACTTTGGCAAATGTGTACCAAATTTGTTAACCAAAGTGTCAAATTAATCAGCTCGACGAGATTTTGAATATGTCACAACACATCATGATTGCATCTTGTTGAATTTCCAAGAAAAACAGTACTTTATGTGCTCAAACACACATATTTTGTGACTTTTCAAACTTTGAAGCTCGATAACTTTGGCAAAGGTGGACCAAATTTCTTAAACAAAGTGTCACAGTAATCACCTCAACGAAATTTTGAAGATGTCACAACACATCAGAATTGCATCTTGTTGACCTTCCAAGAAAAATAGTACTTTATGTGCTCAAACACACAACTTGTGTGACTTTTCAAACTTTGAAGCTCGATAACTTCTGCAAATGAGGACCAAATTTGTTAAACAAAGTGTCAAAGTAATCACCTCAACGAGATTTTGAAGATGTCACATCACATCAGAATTGCATCTTGTTGAACTTCCAAGAAAAATAGTACTTTATGTTCTCAAACACACAACTTGTGTGACTTTTCAAACTTTGAAGCTCGATAACTTCGGCAAATGAGGACCAAATTTGTTAAACAGAGTGTCAAATTAATCACCTCAACGAGATTTTGAAGATGTCACAACACATCGTGACTGCATCTTGTTGAATTTCCAAGAAAAATAGTACTTTATGTGCTCAAACACACATATTTTGTGACTTTTTAAATTTTGAAGCTCGATGACTTCGGCAAATGAGGAACAACTTTGTTAAACAAAGTGTCAAATTAATCAGCTCGACGAGGTCTTTAAAATAACACAACAATTCATGATTGCATCTTGTTGAATTTCCAAGAAAAATAGTACTTTATATGCTCAAACACACATATTTTGTGA
Organism: Euwallacea fornicatus; assembly: GCF_040115645.1. Lineage (NCBI taxonomy): Eukaryota > Metazoa > Arthropoda > Insecta > Coleoptera > Curculionidae > Euwallacea > Euwallacea fornicatus. The sequence goes on along the minus strand of NW_027096017.1, from coordinate 576,134 downwards.
CTTTTCAAACTTTGAAGCTCGATAACTTTGGCAAATGAAGACCAAATTTGTTAAACAGAGTGTCAAATTAATCAGCTCGACGAGAGTTTGAAGATGCCACAACACATCATTATTGCATCTTGTTGAACTTCCAAGAAAAATAGTACTTTACGTGCTCAAACACACAACTTTTGAGACTTTTCAAACTTTGAAGCTGGATAACATCGGCAAATGAAGACCAAATTTGTTAAACAAATTGGCAAATTAATCAGCTCGACGAGAGTTTGAAGATGCCACAACACATCATTATTGCATCTTGTTGAATTTCCAAGAAAAATAGTACTTTACGTGCTCAAACCCACAACTTTTGAGACTTTTCAATATTTGAAGCTCGATAACTTCGACAAATGAGGACCGAATTTGTTAAACAAAGTGTCAAATTAATCAGCTCGACGAGATTGTGAAGATGTCACAACACATCGTGATTGCATCTTGTTGAATTTCCAAGAAAAATATTACTTTATGTGCTCAAACACACATATTTTGTGACTTTTCAAACTTTGAAGCTCGATAACTTAGGCAAAGGTGGACCAAATTTCTTAAACAAAGTGTCAAAGTAATCAGCTCGACGAGATTTTGAATATGTCACAACACATCGTGATTGCATCTTGTTGAACTTCCAAGAAAAATAGTACTTTATGTGCTCAAACACACATATTTTGTGACTTTTCAAATTTTGAAGCTCGATAACTTCGGCAAATGAGGACCAAATTTGTTAAACAGAGTGTCAAATTAATCACCTCAACGAGATTTTGAAAATGTCACAACACATCATGATTACATCTTGTTGAAGTTCCAAGAAAAATAGTACTTTATGTGCTCAAACACACAACTTTTGTGACTTTTCAAATTTTGAAGCTCGATAGCTTCGGCAAATGAAGACCAAATTTGTTAAACAAAGTGTCAAATTAATCAGCTCGACGAGATCTTTAAAATGACACAACAATTCATGATAGCGTCTTGTTGAATTTCCAAGAAAAATAGTACTTTATGTGCTCAAACACACAACTTTTGTGACTTTTCAAATTTTGAAGCTCGATAGCTTCGGCAAATGAAGACCAAATTTGTTAAACAAAGTGTCAAATTAATCAGCTCGACGAGATCTTTAAAATGACACAACAATTCATGATTGCATCTTGTTGAATTTCCAAGAAAAATAGTACTTTATGTGCTCAAACACACAACTTTTGTGACTTTTCAAACTTTGAAGCTCGATAACTTTGGCAAAAATGTGGGCCAAATTTGTTAACCAAAGTGTCAAATTAATCAGCTCGATGAGATCTTTAAAATGACACAACAATTCATAATTGCATCTTGTTGAATTTCCAAGAAAAATAGTACTTTATGTGCTCAAACACACAACTTGTATGACTTTTCAAACTTTGAAGCTCGATAACTTCGGCAAATGAGGAACAAATTTCTTAAACAGAGTGTCAAATTAATCACCTCAAAGAGGTTTTTGAAGATGTCACAACACATCATGATTACATCTTGTTGAACTTCCAAGAAAAATAGTACTTTATGTGCTCAAATACACAACTTTTGTGACTTTTCAAACTTTGAAGCTCGATAACTTTGGCAAAAATGTGGGCCAAATTTGTTAACCAAAGTGTCAAATTAATCAGCTCGATGAGATCTTTAAAATGACACAACAATTCATAATTGCATCTTGTTGAATTTCCAAGAAAAATAGTACTTTATGTGCTCAAACACACATATTTTGTGACTTTTCAAACTTTGAAGCTCGATAACTTTGGCAAATGTGTACCAAATTTGTTAACCAGAGTGTCAAATTAATCAGCGCGACGAGATTTTGAATATGTCACAACACATCATGATTGCATCTTGTTGAATTTCCAAGAAAAATAGTTCTTTATGTGCTCAAACACACATATTTTGTGACTTTTCAAACTTTGAAGCTCGATAACTTTGGCAAATGTGTACAAAATTTGTTAACCAGAGTGTCAAATTAATCAGCGCGACGAGATTTTGAATATGTCACAACACATCATGATTGCATCTTGTTGAATTTCCAAGAAAAATAGTACTTTATGTGCTCAAACACACATATTTTGTGACTTTTCAAACTTTGAAGCTCGATGACTTCGGCAAATGAGGAACAAATTTGTTAAACAGAGTGTCAAATTAATCAGCTCGACGAGATCTTTAACATGACACAACACATCAGAATTGCATCTTGTTGAACTTCCAAGAAAAATAGTACTTTATGTGCTCAAATACACAACTTTTGTGACTTTTCAAACTTTGAAGCTCGATAACTTCGGCAAATGTGGACCAAATTTCTTAAACAAAGTGTCAAAGTAATCACCTCAACGAGATTTTGAAGATGTCACATCACATCAGAATTGCATCTTGTTGAACTTCCAAGAAAAATAGTACTTTATGTGCTCAAACACACAACTTGTGTGACTTTTCAAACTTTGAAGCTCGATAACTTCGGCAAATGAGGACCAAATTTGTTAAACAAAGTGTCAAATTAATCAGCTCGACGAGATTTTGAAGATGTCACAACACATCATGATTGCATCTTGTTGAACTTCCAAGAAAAATAGTACTTTATGTGCTCAAACACACATATTTTGTGACTTTTCAAATTTTGAAGCTCGATAACTTCGGCAAATGAGGACCAAATTTGTTAAACAGAGTGTCAAATTAATCACCCGAACGAGATTTTGAAAATGTCACAACACATCGTGACTGCATCTTGTTGAATTTCCAAGAAAAATAGTACTTTATGTGCTCAAACACACAACTTTTGTGACTTTTCAAACTTTGAAGCTCGATAACTTCGGCAAATGTGGACCAAATTTCTTAAACAAAGTGTCAAAGTAATCACCTCAACGAGATTTTGAAGACGTCACAACACATCATGATTACATCTTGTTGAACTTCCATGACACATACTACTTTATGTGCTCAAACACACAACGTTTGTGACTTTCCAAACTTTGAAGCTCGATAGCTTCGACAAATGAAGACCAAATTTGTTAAACAAAGTGTCAAATTAATCAGCTCGACGAGATTTTGAAGATGTCACAACACATCGTGATTGCATCTTGTTGAACTTCCAAGAAAAATAGTACTTTATGTGCTCAAACACACATATTTTGTGACTTTTCAATATTTGAAGCTCGATAACTTCGGCAAATGAGGACCGAATTTGTTAAACGAAGTGTCAAATTAATCAGCTCGACGAGATTTTGAAGATGTCACAACACATCGTGATTGCATCTTGTTGAATTTCCAAAAAAAATAGTACTTTATGTGCTCAAACACACATATTTTGTGACTTTTCAAACTTTGAAGCTCGATAACTTTGGCAAAGGTGGACCAAATTTCTTAAACAAAGTGTCAAAGTAATCAGCTCGACGAGATTTTGAATATGTCACAACACATCGTGATTGCATCTTGTTGAACTTCCAAGAAAAATAGTACTTTATGTGCTCAAACACACAACTTGTGTGACTTTTCAAACTTTGAAGCTCGATAACTTCGGCAAATGTGGACCAAATTTCTTAAACAAAGTGTCAAAGTAATCACCTCAACGAGATTTTGAAGACGTCACAACACATCATGATTACATCTTGTTGAACTTCCATGACACATACTACTTTATGTGCTCACACAACGTTTGTGACTTTCCAAACTTTGAAGCTCGATAGCTTCGACAAATGAAGACCAAATTTGTTAAACAAAGTGTCAAATTAATCAGCTCGACGAGATTTTGAAGATGTCACAACACATCGTGATTGCATCTTGTTGAATTTCCAAGAAAAATAGTACTTTATGTGCTCAAACACACAACTTTTGTGACTTTTCAAACTTTGAAGCTCGATAACTTCGGCAAATGTGGACCAAATTTCTTAAACAAAGTGTCAAAGTAATCACCTCAACGAGATTTTGAAGACGTCACAACACATCATGATTACATCTTGTTGAACTTCCATGACAAATACTACTTTATGTGCTCAAACACACAACTTTCGTGACTTTCCAAACTTTGAAGCTCGATAGCTTCGGCAAATGAAGACCAAATTTGTTAAACAAAGTGTCAAATTAATCACCTCAACGAGATTTTGAAGATGTCACAACACATCGTGATTGCATCTTGTTGAAATTCCAAGAAAAATAGTACTTTATGTGCTCAAACACACATATTTTGTGACTTTTCAAACTTTGAAGCTCGATAACTTTGGCAAATGTGTACCAAATTTGTTAACCAAATTGTCAAATTAATCAGCTCGACGAGATTTTGAATATGTCACAACACATCATGATTGCATCTTGTTGAACTTCCACGAAAAATACTACTTTATGTGCTCAAACACACAACTTTTGTGACTTTTCAAACTTTGAAGCTCGATAGCTTCGGCAAATGAAGACCAAATTTGTTAAACAAAGTGTCAAATTAATCAGCTCGACGAGATTTTGAAGATATCACAACACATCGTGATTGCATCTTGTTGAATTTCCAAGAAAAATAGTACTTTATGTGCTCAAACACACAACTTGTGTGACTTTTCAAAATTTGAAGCTCGATAACTTCGGCAAATGAGGACCAAATTTGTTAAACAAAGTGTCAAATTAATCAGCTCGACGAGATTTTGAATATGTCACAACACATCGTGATTGCATCTTGTTGAATTTCCAAGAAAAATAGTACTTTATGTGCTCAAACACACATATTTTGTGACTTTTCAAACTTTGAAGCTCGATAACTTTGGCAAATGTGTACCAAATTTGTTAACCAAAGTGTCAAATTAATCACAACAACGAGATTTAGAAGTTGTCACAACACAACGTGACTGCATCTTGTTGAATTTCCAAGAAAAATAGTACTTTATGTGCCCAAACACACAACTTGTGTGACTTTTCAAACTTTGAAGCTCGATAACTTCGGCAAATGAGGACCAAATTTGTTAAACAGAGTGTCAAATTAATCACCTCAACGAGATTTTGAAGATGTCACAACACATCAGAATTGCATCTTGTTGAATTTCCAAGAAAAATAGTACTTTATGTGCTCAAACACACAACTTGTGTGACTTTTCAAACTTTGAAGCTCGATAACTTCGGCAAATGAGGACCAAATTTGTTAAACAGAGTGTCAAATTAATCACCTCAACGAGATTTTGAATATGTCACAACACATCGTGATTGCATCTTGTTGAATTTCCAAGAAAAATAGTACTTTATGTGCTCAAACACACATATTTTGTGACTTTTCAAATTTTGAAGCTCGATGACTTCGGCAAATGAGGAACAAATTTGTTAACCAAAGTGTCAAAGTAATCACCTCAACGAGATTTTGAAGACGTCACAACACATCATGATTACATCTTGTTGAACTTCCATGACAAATACTACTTTATGTGCTCAAACACACAACTTTTGTGACTTTTCAAACTTTGAAGCTCGATAGCTTCGGCAAATGAAGACCAAATTTGATAAACAAAGTGTCAAATTAATCAGCTCGACTAGATTTTGAAGATGTCACAACACATCATGATTGCATCTTGTTGAATTGCCCAGAAAAATAGTACTTTATGTGCTCAAACACACAACTTTTGAGACTTTTCAAACTTTGAAGCTGGATAACATCGGCAAATGAAGACCAAATTTGTTAAACAAATTGGCAAATTAATCAGCTCGACGAGAGTTTGAAGATGCCACAACACATCATTATTGCATCTTGTTGAATTTCCAAGAAAAATAGTACTTTACGTGCTCAAACACACAACTTTTGAGACTTTTCAATATTTGAAGCTCGATAACTTCGGCAAATGAGGACCGAATTTGTTAAACGAAGTGTCAAGTTAATCAGCTCGACGAGATCTTTAATATGTCACAACAAATCATTATTGCATCTTGTTGAAATTTCAAGAAACATAGTACTTTATGTGCTCAAACACACAACTTTTGAGACTTTTCAAAATTTGAAGCTCGATAACTTCGGCAAATGAGGATCAAATTTGTTAAACAAAATGTCAAATTAATCAGTTCGACGAAATTCTGAAGATATCACACCACATCATGATTGCATCTTGTAGCATTTCCAAGGAAAATAGTACTTTATGTGCTCAAACACACAACTTTTGAGACTTTTCAAAATTTGAAGCTGGATAACTTTGGCAAATGTGGACCAAATTTGTTAACCAAAGTGTCAAATTAATCAGCTCGACGAGATTTTGAATATGTCACAACACATCATGATTGCATCTTGTTGAACATCCAAGAAAAATAGTACTTTACGTGCTCAAACACACAACTTTTGAGACTTTTCAATATTTGAAGCTCGATAACTTCGGCAAATGAGGACCAAATTTGTTAAACAGAGTGTCAAATTAATCAGCTCGACGAGATTTTGAAAATGTCACAACACATCATGATTGCATCTTGTTGAACTTCCAAGAAAAATAGTACTTTACGTGCTCAAACACACAACTTTTGAGACTTTTCAATATTTGAAGCTCGATAACTTCGGCAAATGAGGACCAAATTTGTTAAACAGAGTGTCAAATTAATCAGCTCGACGAGATTTTGAAAATGTCACAACACATCATGATTGCATCTTGTTGAACTTCCAAGAAAAATAGTACTTTACCTGCTCAAACACACAACTTTTGAGACTTTTCAATATTTGAAGCTCGATAACTTCGGCAAATGAGGACCGAATTTGTTAAACGAAGTGTGAAATTAATCAGCTCGACGAGAGTTTGAAGATGTCACACCACATCATTATTGCATCTTGTTGAATTTCCAAGAAAAATAGTACTTTATGTGCTCAAACACACAACTTTTGAGACTTTTCAAAATTTGAAGCTCGGTAACTTCGGCAAATGAGGACCAAATTTGTTAAACGAAGTGTCAAATTAATCAGCTCGACGAGATCTTTAAGATGTCACACCACATCATTATTGCATCTTGTTGAATTTCCCAGAAAAATAGTACTTTATGTGCTCAAACACACAACTTTTGAGACTTTTCAAACTTTGAAGCTGGATAACATCGGCAAATGAAGACCAAATTTGTTAAACAAATTGGCACATTAATCAGCTCGACGAGAGTTTGAAGATGCCACAACACATCATGATTACATCTTGTTGAACTTCCAAGAAAAATAGTACTTTATGTGCTCAAATACACAACTTTTGTGACTTTTCAAACTTTGAAGCCCGATAACTTTGGCAAAAATGTGGGCCAAATTTGTTAACCAAAGTGTCAAATTAATCAGCTCGATGAGATCTTTAAAATGACACAACAATTCATAATTGCATCTTGTTGAATTTCCAAGAAAAATAGTACTTTATGTGCTCAAACACACATATTTTGTGACTTTTCAAACTTTGAAGCTCGATAACTTTGGCAAATGTGTACCAAATTTGTTAACCAGAGTGTCAAATTAATCAGCGCGACGAGATTTTGAATATGTCACAACACATCATGATTGCATCTTGTTGAATTTCCAAGAAAAATAGTACTTTATGTGCTCAAACACACATATTTTGTGACTTTTCAAACTTTGAAGCTCGATAACTTTGGCAAATGTGTACAAAATTTGTTAACCAGAGTGTCAAATTAATCAGCGCGACGAGATTTTGAATATGTCACAACACATCATGATTGCATCTTGTTGAATTTCCAAGAAAAATAGTACTTTATGTGCTCAAACACACATATTTTGTGACTTTTCAAACTTTGAAGCTCGATGACTTCGGCAAATGAGGAACAAATTTGTTAAACAGAGTGTCAAATTAATCAGCTCGACAAGATTTTGAAGATGTCACATCACATCAGAATTGCATCTTGTTGAACTTCCAAGAAAAATAGTACTTTATGTGCTCAAACACACATATTTTGTGACTTTTCAATATTTGAAGCTCGATAACTTCGGCAAATGAGGACCGAATTTGTTAAACGAAGTGTCAAATTAATCAGCTCGACGAGATTTTGAAGATGTCACAACACATCGTGATTGCATCTTGTTGAATTTCCAAAAAAAATAGTACTTTATGTGCTCAAACACACATATTTTGTGACTTTTCAAATTTTGAAGCTCGATAACTTCGGCAAATGTGGACCAAATTTCTTAAACAAAGTGTCAAAGTAATCACCTCAACGAGATTTTGAAGATGTCACATCACATCAGAATTGCATCTTGTTGAACTTCCAAGAAAAATAGTACTTTACGTGCTCAAACACACAACTTTTGAGACTTTTCAATATTTGAAGCTCGATAACTTCGGCAAATGAGGACCGAATTTGTTAAACGAAGTGTCAAGTTAATCAGCTCGACGAGATCTTTAATATGTCACAACAAATCATTATTGCATCTTGTTGAAATTTCAAGAAACATAGTACTTTATGTGCTCAAACACACAACTTTTGAGACTTTTCAAAATTTGAAGCTCGATAACTTCGGCAAATGAGGATCAAATTTGTTAAACAAAATGTCAAATTAATCAGTTCGACGAAATTCTGAAGATATCACACCACATCATGATTGCATCTTGTAGCATTTCCAAGGAAAATAGTACTTTATGTGCTCAAACACACAACTTTTGAGACTTTTCAAAATTTGAAGCTGGATAACTTTGGCAAATGTGGACCAAATTTGTTAACCAAAGTGTCAAATTAATCAGCTCGACGAGATTTTGAATATGTCACAACACATCATGATTGCATCTTGTTGAACATCCAAGAAAAATAGTACTTTACGTGCTCAAACACACAACTTTTGAGACTTTTCAATATTTGAAGCTCGATAACTTCGGCAAATGAGGACCAAATTTGTTAAACAGAGTGTCAAATTAATCAGCTCGACGAGATTTTGAAAATGTCACAACACATCATGATTGCATCTTGTTGAACTTCCAAGAAAAATAGTACTTTACGTGCTCAAACACACAACTTTTGAGACTTTTCAATATTTGAAGCTCGATAACTTCGGCAAATGAGGACCAAATTTGTTAAACAGAGTGTCAAATTAATCAGCTCGACGAGATTTTGAAAATGTCACAACACATCATGATTGCATCTTGTTGAACTTCCAAGAAAAATAGTACTTTACGTGCTCAAACACACAACTTTTGAGACTTTTCAATATTTGAAGCTCGATAACTTCGGCAAATGAGGACCGAATTTGTTAAACGAAGTGTGAAATTAATCAGCTCGACGAGAGTTTGAAGATGCCACAACACATCATTATTGCATCTTGTTGAATTTCCAAGAAAAATAGTACTTTACGTGCTCAAACACACAACTTTTGAGACTTTTCAATATTTGAAGCTCGATAACTTCGGCAAATGAGGACCGAATTTGTTAAACGAAGTGTCAAGTTAATCAGCTCGACGAGATCTTTAATATGTCACAACAAATCATTATTGCATCTTGTTGAAATTTCAAGAAACATAGTACTTTATGTGCTCAAACACACAACTTTTGAGACTTTTCAAAATTTGAAGCTCGATAACTTCGGCAAATGAGGATCAAATTTGTTAAACAAAATGTCAAATTAATCAGTTCGACGAAATTCTGAAGATATCACACCACATCATGATTGCATCTTGTAGCATTTCCAAGGAAAATAGTACTTTATGTGCTCAAACACACAACTTTTGAGACTTTTCAAAATTTGAAGCTGGATAACTTTGGCAAATGTGGACCAAATTTGTTAACCAAAGTGTCAAATTAATCAGCTCGACGAGATTTTGAAAATGTCACAACACATCATGATTGCATCTTGTTGAACTTCCAAGAAAAATAGTACTTTACGTGCTCAAACACACAACTTTTGAGACTTTTCAATATTTGAAGCTCGATAACTTCGGCAAATGAGGATCAAATTTGTTAAACAAAATGTCAAATTAATCAGTTCGACGAAATTCTGAAGATATCACACCACATCATGATTGCATCTTGTAGCATTTCCAAGGAAAATAGTACTTTATGTGCTCAAACACACAACTTTTGAGACTTTTCAAAATTTGAAGCTGGATAACTTCGGCAAATGAGGACCAAATTTGTTAAACAGAGTGTCAAATTAATCAGCTCGACGAGATTTTGAAAATGTCACAACACATCATGATTGCATCTTGTTGAACTTCCAAGAAAAATAGTACTTTACGTGCTCAAACACACAACTTTTGAGACTTTTCAATATTTGAAGCTCGATAACTTCGGCAAATGAGGACCAAATTTGTTAAACAGAGTGTCAAATTAATCAGCTCGACGAGATTTTGAAAATGTCACAACACATCATGATTGCATCTTGTTGAACTTCCAAGAAAAATAGTACTTTACGTGCTCAAACACACAACTTTTGAGACTTTTCAATATTTGAAGCTCGATAACTTCGGCAAATGAGGACCGAATTTGTTAAACGAAGTGTGAAATTAATCAGCTCGACGAGAGTTTGAAGATGCCACAACACATCATTATTGCATTTTGTTGAATTTCCAAGAAAAATAGTACTTTATGTGCTCAAACACACAACTTTTGAGACTTTTCAAACTTTGAAGCTGGATAACATCGGCAAATGAAGACCAAATTTGTTAAACAAATTGGCAAATTAATCAGCTCGACGAGAGTTTGAAGATGCCACAACACATCATTATTGCATCTTGTTGAATTTCCAAGAAAAATAGTACTTTACGTGCTCAAACACACAACTTTTGAGACTTTTCAATATTTGAAGCTCGATAACTTCGGCAAATGAGGACCGAATTTGTTAAACGAAGTGTCAAGTTAATCAGCTCGACGAGATCTTTAATATGTCACAACAAATCATTATTGCATCTTGTTGAAATTTCAAGAAACATAGTACTTTATGTGCTCAAACACACAACTTTTGAGACTTTTCAAAATTTGAAGCTCGATAACTTCGGCAAATGAGGATCAAATTTGTTAAACAAAATGTCAAATTAATCAGTTCGACGAAATTCTGAAGATATCACACCACATCATGATTGCATCTTGTAGCATTTCCAAGGAAAATAGTACTTTATGTGCTCAAACACACAACTTTTGAGACTTTTCAAAATTTGAAGCTGGATAACTTTGGCAAATGTGGACCAAATTTGTTAACCAAAGTGTCAAATTAATCAGCTCGACGAGATTTTGAAAATGTCACAACACATCATGATTGCATCTTGTTGAACTTCCAAGAAAAATAGTACTTTACGTGCTCAAACACACAACTTTTGAGACTTTTCAATATTTGAAGCTCGATAACTTCGGCAAATGAGGATCAAATTTGTTAAACAAAATGTCAAATTAATCAGTTCGACGAAATTCTGAAGATATCACACCACATCATGATTGCATCTTGTAGCATTTCCAAGAAACATAGTACTTTATGTGCTCAAACACACAACTTTTGAGACTTTCCAAAATTTGAAGCTCGATAACTTCGGCAAATGAGGACCGAATTTGTTAAACGAAGTGTCAAGTTAATCAGCTCGACGAGATCTTTAATATGTCACAACAAATCATTATTGCATCTTGTTGAAATTTCAAGAAACATAGTACTTTATGTGCTCAAACACACAACTTTTGAGACTTTTCAAACTTTGAAGCTGGATAACATCGGCAAATGAAGACCAAATTTGTTAAACAAATTGGCAAATTAATCAGCTCGACGAGAGTTTGAAGATGCCACAACACATCATTATTGCATCTTGTTGAATTTCCAAGAAAAATAGTACTTTACGTGCTCAAACACACAACTTTTGAGACTTTTCAATATTTGAAGCTCGATAACTTCGGCAAATGAGGACCGAATTTGTTAAACGAAGTGTCAAGTTAATCAGCTCGACGAGATCTTTAATATGTCACAACAAATCATTATTGCATCTTGTTGAAATTTCAAGAAACATAGTACTTTATGTGCTCAAACACACAACTTTTGAGACTTTTCAAAATTTGAAGCTCGATAACTTCGGCAAATGAGGATCAAATTTGTTAAACAAAATGTCAAATTAATCAGTTCGACGAAATTCTGAAGATATCACACCACATCATGATTGCATCTTGTAGCATTTCCAAGGAAAATAGTACTTTATGTGCTCAAACACACAACTTTTGAGACTTTTCAAAATTTGAAGCTGGATAACTTTGGCAAATGTGGACCAAATTTGTTAACCAAAGTGTCAAATTAATCAGCTCGACGAGATTTTGAAAATGTCACAACACATCATGATTGCATCTTGTTGAACTTCCAAGAAAAATAGTACTTTACGTGCTCAAACACACAACTTTTGAGACTTTTCAATATTTGAAGCTCGATAACTTCGGCAAATGAGGATCAAATTTGTTAAACAAAATGTCAAATTAATCAGTTCGACGAAATTCTGAAGATATCACACCACATCATGATTGCATCTTGTAGCATTTCCAAGAAACATAGTACTTTATGTGCTCAAACACACAACTTTTGAGACTTTCCAAAATTTGAAGCTCGATAACTTCGGCAAATGAGGACCGAATTTGTTAAACGAAGTGTCAAGTTAATCAGCTCGACGAGATCTTTAATATGTCACAACAAATCATTATTGCATCTTGTTGAAATTTCAAGAAACATAGTACTTTATGTGCTCAAACACACAACTTTTGAGACTTTTCAAAATTTGAAGCTCGATAACTTCGGCAAATGAGGACCAAATTTGTTAAACAGAGTGTCAAATTAATCAGCTCGACGAGATTTTGAAAATGTCACAACACATCATGATTGCATCTTGTTGAACTTCCAAGAAAAATAGTACTTTACGTGCTCAAACACACAACTTTTGAGACTTTTCAATATTTGAAGCTCGATAACTTCGGCAAATGAGGACCAAATTTGTTAAACAGAGTGTCAAATTAATCAGCTCGACGAGATTTTGAAAATGTCACAACACATCATGATTGCATCTTGTTGAACTTCCAAGAAAAATAGTACTTTACGTGCTCAAACACACAACTTTTGAGACTTTTCAATATTTGAAGCTCGATAACTTCGGCAAATGAGGACCAAATTTGTTAAACAGAGTGTCAAATTAATCAGCTCGACGAGATTTTGAAAATGTCACAACACATCATGATTGCATCTTGTTGAACTTCCAAGAAAAATAGTACTTTACCTGCTCAAACACACAACTTTTGAGACTTTTCAATATTTGAAGCTCGATAACTTCGGCAAATGAGGACCGAATTTGTTAAACGAAGTGTGAAATTAATCAGCTCGACGAGAGTTTGAAGATGTCACACCACATCATTATTGCATCTTGTTGAATTTCCAAGAAAAATAGTACTTTATGTGCTCAAACACACAACTTTTGAGACTTTTCAAAATTTGAAGCTCGGTAACTTCGGCAAATGAGGACCAAATTTGTTAAACGAAGTGTCAAATTAATCAGCTCGACGAGATCTTTAAGATGTCACACCACATCATTATTGCATCTTGTTGAATTTCCCAGAAAAATAGTACTTTATGTGCTCAAATACACAACTTTTGTGACTTTTCAAACTTTGAAGCTCGATAACTTTGGCAAAAATGTGGGCCAAATTTGTTAACCAAAGTGTCAAATTAATCAGCTCGATGAGATCTTTAAAATGACACAACAATTCATAATTGCATCTTGTTGAATTTCCAAGAAAAATAGTACTTTATGTGCTCAAACACACATATTTTGTGACTTTTCAAACTTTGAAGCTCGATAACTTTGGCAAATGTGTACCAAATTTGTTAACCAGAGTGTCAAATTAATCAGCGCGACGAGATTTTGAATATGTCACAACACATCATGATTGCATCTTGTTGAATTTCCAAGAAAAATAGTACTTTATGTGCTCAAACACACATATTTTGTGACTTTTCAAACTTTGAAGCTCGATAACTTTGGCAAATGTGTACAAAATTTGTTAACCAGAGTGTCAAATTAATCAGCGCGACGAGATTTTGAATATGTCACAACACATCATGATTGCATCTTGTTGAATTTCCAAGAAAAATAGTACTTTATGTGCTCAAACACACATATTTTGTGACTTTTCAAACTTTGAAGCTCGATAACTTTGGCAAATGTGTACCAAATTTGTTAACCAGAGTGTCAAATTAATCAGCGCGACGAGATTTTGAATATGTCACAACACATCATGATTGCATCTTGTTGAATTTCCAAGAAAAATAGTACTTTATGTGCTCAAACACACATATTTTGTGACTTTTCAAACTTTGAAGCTCGATAACTTTGGCAAATGTGTACCAAATTTGTTAACCAGAGTGTCAAATTAATCAGCGCGACGAGATTTTGAATATGTCACAACACATCATGATTGCATCTTGTTGAATTTCCAAGAAAAATAGTACTTTATGTGCTCAAACACACATATTTTGTGACTTTTCAAACTTTGAAGCTCGATGACTTCGGCAAATGAGGAACAAATTTGTTAAACAGAGTGTCAAATTAATCAGCTCGACGAGATTTTGAAGATGTCACATCACATCAGAATTGCATCTTGTTGAACTTCCAAGAAAAATAGTACTTTATGTGCTCAAACACACATATTTTGTGACTTTTCAATATTTGAAGCTCGATAACTTCGGCAAATGAGGACCGAATTTGTTAAACGAAGTGTCAAATTAATCAGCTCGACGAGATTTTGAAGATGTCACAACACATCGTGATTGCATCTTGTTGAATTTCCAAAAAAAATAGTACTTTATGTGCTCAAACACACATATTTTGTGACTTTTCAAATTTTGAAGCTCGATAACTTCGGCAAATGTGGACCAAATTTCTTAAACAAAGTGTCAAAGTAATCACCTCAACGAGATTTTGAAGATGTCACATCACATCAGAATTGCATCTTGTTGAACTTCCAAGAAAAATAGTACTTTACGTGCTCAAACACACAACTTTTGAGACTTTTCAATATTTGAAGCTCGATAACTTCGGCAAATGAGGACCGAATTTGTTAAACGAAGTGTCAAGTTAATCAGCTCGACGAGATCTTTAATATGTCACAACAAATCATTATTGCATCTTGTTGAAATTTCAAGAAACATAGTACTTTATGTGCTCAAACACACAACTTTTGAGACTTTTCAAAATTTGAAGCTCGATAACTTCGGCAAATGAGGATCAAATTTGTTAAACAAAATGTCAAATTAATCAGTTCGACGAAATTCTGAAGATATCACACCACATCATGATTGCATCTTGTAGCATTTCCAAGGAAAATAGTACTTTATGTGCTCAAACACACAACTTTTGAGACTTTTCAAAATTTGAAGCTGGATAACTTTGGCAAATGTGGACCAAATTTGTTAACCAAAGTGTCAAATTAATCAGCTCGACGAGATTTTGAATATGTCACAACACATCATGATTGCATCTTGTTGAACATCCAAGAAAAATAGTACTTTACGTGCTCAAACACACAACTTTTGAGACTTTTCAATATTTGAAGCTCGATAACTTCGGCAAATGAGGACCAAATTTGTTAAACAGAGTGTCAAATTAATCAGCTCGACGAGATTTTGAAAATGTCACAACACATCATGATTGCATCTTGTTGAACTTCCAAGAAAAATAGTACTTTACGTGCTCAAACACACAACTTTTGAGACTTTTCAATATTTGAAGCTCGATAACTTCGGCAAATGAGGACCAAATTTGTTAAACAGAGTGTCAAATTAATCAGCTCGACGAGATTTTGAAAATGTCACAACACATCATGATTGCATCTTGTTGAACTTCCAAGAAAAATAGTACTTTACGTGCTCAAACACACAACTTTTGAGACTTTTCAATATTTGAAGCTCGATAACTTCGGCAAATGAGGACCGAATTTGTTAAACGAAGTGTGAAATTAATCAGCTCGACGAGAGTTTGAAGATGCCACAACACATCATTATTGCATCTTGTTGAATTGCCCAGAAAAATAGTACTTTATGTGCTCAAACACACAACTTTTGAGACTTTTCAAACTTTGAAGCTGGATAACATCGGCAAATGAAGACCAAATTTGTTAAACAAATTGGCAAATTAATCAGCTCGACGAGAGTTTGAAGATGCCACAACACATCATTATTGCATCTTGTTGAATTTCCAAGAAAAATAGTACTTTACGTGCTCAAACACACAACTTTTGAGACTTTTCAATATTTGAAGCTCGATAACTTCGGCAAATGAGGACCGAATTTGTTAAACGAAGTGTCAAGTTAATCAGCTCGACGAGATCTTTAATATGTCACAACAAATCATTATTGCATCTTGTTGAAATTTCAAGAAACATAGTACTTTATGTGCTCAAACACACAACTTTTGAGACTTTTCAAAATTTGAAGCTCGATAACTTCGGCAAATGAGGATCAAATTTGTTAAACAAAATGTCAAATTAATCAGTTCGACGAAATTCTGAAGATATCACACCACATCATGATTGCATCTTGTAGCATTTCCAAGGAAAATAGTACTTTATGTGCTCAAACACACAACTTTTGAGACTTTTCAAAATTTGAAGCTGGATAACTTTGGCAAATGTGGACCAAATTTGTTAACCAAAGTGTCAAATTAATCAGCTCGACGAGATTTTGAAAATGTCACAACACATCATGATTGCATCTTGTTGAACTTCCAAGAAAAATAGTACTTTACGTGCTCAAACACACAACTTTTGAGACTTTTCAATATTTGAAGCTCGATAACTTCGGCAAATGAGGATCAAATTTGTTAAACAAAATGTCAAATTAATCAGTTCGACGAAATTCTGAAGATATCACACCACATCATGATTGCATCTTGTAGCATTTCCAAGGAAAATAGTACTTTATGTGCTCAAACACACAACTTTTGAGACTTTTCAAAATTTGAAGCTGGATAACTTCGGCAAATGAGGACCAAATTTGTTAAACAGAGTGTCAAATTAATCAGCTCGACGAGATTTTGAAAATGTCACAACACATCATGATTGCATCTTGTTGAACTTCCAAGAAAAATAGTACTTTACGTGCTCAAACACACAACTTTTGAGACTTTTCAATATTTGAAGCTCGATAACTTCGGCAAATGAGGACCAAATTTGTTAAACAGAGTGTCAAATTAATCAGCTCGACGAGATTTTGAAAATGTCACAACACATCATGATTGCATCTTGTTGAACTTCCAAGAAAAATAGTACTTTACGTGCTCAAACACACAACTTTTGAGACTTTTCAATATTTGAAGCTCGATAACTTCGGCAAATGAGGACCGAATTTGTTAAACGAAGTGTGAAATTAATCAGCTCGACGAGAGTTTGAAGATGCCACAACACATCATTATTGCATTTTGTTGAATTTCCAAGAAAAATAGTACTTTATGTGCTCAAACACACAACTTTTGAGACTTTTCAAACTTTGAAGCTGGATAACATCGGCAAATGAAGACCAAATTTGTTAAACAAATTGGCAAATTAATCAGCTCGACGAGAGTTTGAAGATGCCACAACACATCATTATTGCATCTTGTTGAATTTCCAAGAAAAATAGTACTTTACGTGCTCAAACACACAACTTTTGAGACTTTTCAATATTTGAAGCTCGATAACTTCGGCAAATGAGGACCGAATTTGTTAAACGAAGTGTCAAGTTAATCAGCTCGACGAGATCTTTAATATGTCACAACAAATCATTATTGCATCTTGTTGAAATTTCAAGAAACATAGTACTTTATGTGCTCAAACACACAACTTTTGAGACTTTTCAAAATTTGAAGCTCGATAACTTCGGCAAATGAGGATCAAATTTGTTAAACAAAATGTCAAATTAATCAGTTCGACGAAATTCTGAAGATATCACACCACATCATGATTGCATCTTGTAGCATTTCCAAGGAAAATAGTACTTTATGTGCTCAAACACACAACTTTTGAGACTTTTCAAAATTTGAAGCTGGATAACTTTGGCAAATGTGGACCAAATTTGTTAACCAAAGTGTCAAATTAATCAGCTCGACGAGATTTTGAAAATGTCACAACACATCATGATTGCATCTTGTTGAACTTCCAAGAAAAATAGTACTTTACGTGCTCAAACACACAACTTTTGAGACTTTTCAATATTTGAAGCTCGATAACTTCGGCAAATGAGGATCAAATTTGTTAAACAAAATGTCAAATTAATCAGTTCGACGAAATTCTGAAGATATCACACCACATCATGATTGCATCTTGTAGCATTTCCAAGAAACATAGTACTTTATGTGCTCAAACACACAACTTTTGAGACTTTCCAAAATTTGAAGCTCGATAACTTCGGCAAATGAGGACCGAATTTGTTAAACGAAGTGTCAAGTTAATCAGCTCGACGAGATCTTTAATATGTCACAACAAATCATTATTGCATCTTGTTGAAATTTCAAGAAACATAGTACTTTATGTGCTCAAACACACAACTTTTGAGACTTTTCAAAATTTGAAGCTCGATAACTTCGGCAAATGAGGACCAAATTTGTTAAACAGAGTGTCAAATTAATCAGCTCGACGAGATTTTGAAAATGTCACAACACATCATGATTGCATCTTGTTGAACTTCCAAGAAAAATAGTACTTTACGTGCTCAAACACACAACTTTTGAGACTTTTCAATATTTGAAGCTCGATAACTTCGGCAAATGAGGACCAAATTTGTTAAACAGAGTGTCAAATTAATCAGCTCGACGAGATTTTGAAAATGTCACAACACATCATGATTGCATCTTGTTGAACTTCCAAGAAAAATAGTACTTTACGTGCTCAAACACACAACTTTTGAGACTTTTCAATATTTGAAGCTCGATAACTTCGGCAAATGAGGACCGAATTTGTTAAACGAAGTGTGAAATTAATCAGCTCGACGAGAGTTTGAAGATGCCACAACACATCATTATTGCATTTTGTTGAATTTCCAAGAAAAATAGTACGTTACGTGCTCAAAGACAAAACTTTTGAGACTTTCCAAAATTTGAAGCTCGATAACTTCGGCAAATGAGGACCAAATTTGTTAACCAAAGTGTCAAATTAATCACCTCAACGAGATTTTGAAGATGTCACAACACATCGTGATTGCATCTTGTTGAACTTCCAAGAAAAATAGTACTTTATGTGCTCAAACACACATATTTTGTGACTTTTCAAATTTTGAAGCTCGATGACTTCGGCAAATGAGGAACAAATTTGTTAACCAAAGTGTCAAATTAATCACCTCAACGAGATTTTGAAGATGTCACAACACATCGTGATTGCATCTTGTTGAATTTCCAAGAAAAATAGTACTTTATGTGCTCAAACACACATATTTTGTGACTTTTCAAACTTTGAAGCTCGATAACTTTGGCAAATGTGTACCAAAATTGTTAACCAAAGTGTCAAATTAATCAGCTCGACGAGATTTTGAAGATGTCACAACACATCATTATTACATCTTATTGATCTTCCAAGAAAAATAGTACTTTATGTGCTCAAACACACAACTTGTGTGACTTTTCAAACTTTGAAGCTCGATAACTTCGGCAAATGAGGACCAAATTTGTTAACCAAAGTGTCAAATTAATCACCTCAACGAGATTTTGAAGATGTCACAACACATCGTGATTGCATCTTGTTGAACTTCCAAGAAAAATAGTACTTTATGTGCTCAAACACACATATTTTGTGACTTTTCAAATTTTGAAGCTCGATGACTTCGGCAAATGAGGAACAAATTTGTTAACCAAAGTGTCAAATTAATCACCTCAACGAGATTTTGAAGATGTCACAACACATCGTGATTGCATCTTGTTGAATTTCCAAGAAAAATAGTACTTTATGTGCTCAAACACACATATTTTGTGACTTTTCAAACTTTGAAGCTCGATAACTTTGGCAAATGTGTACCAAAATTGTTAACCAAAGTGTCAAATTAATCAGCTCGACGAGATTTTGAATATGTCACAACACATCATGATTGCATCTTGTTGAATTTCCAAGAAAAATAGTACTTTATGTACTCAAACACACATATTTTGTGACTTTTCAAACTTTGTAGCTCGATAACTTCGGCAAATGAGTACCAAATTCCTTAAACAAAGTGTCAAATTAATCAGCTCGACGAAATTTTGAAGATGTCACACCACATCATTATTGCATCTTGTTGAATTTCCAAGAAAAATAGTACTTTATGTGCTCAAACACACAACTTTTGAGACTTTTCAAAATTTGAAGCTCGGTAACTTCGGCAAATGAGGACCAAATTTGTTAAACGAAGTGTCAAATTAATCAGCTCGACGAGATCTTTAAGATGTCACACCACATCATTATTGCATCTTGTTGAATTTCCCAGAAAAATAGTACTTTATGTGCTCAAACACACAACTTTTGAGACTTTTCAAACTTTGAAGCTGGATAACATCGGCAAATGAAGACCAAATTTGTTAAACAAATTGGCACATTAATCAGCTCGACGAGAGTTTGAAGATGCCACAACACATCATTATTGAATCTTGTTGAATTTCCAAGAAAAATAGTACTTTACGTGCTCAAACACACAACTTTTGAGACTTTTCAATATTTGAAGCTCGATAACTTCGGCAAATGAGGACCGAATTTGTTAAACGAAGTGTCAAGTTAATCAGCTCGACGAGATCTTTAATATGTCACAACAAATCATTATTGCATCTTGTTGAATTTCCAAGAAAAATAGTACTTTACGTGCTCAAACACACAACTTTTGAGACTTTTCAAAATTTGAAGCTCGATAACTTCGGCAAATGAGGACCAAATTTGTTAAACAAAGTGTGAAATTAATCAGCTCGACGAGAGTTTGAAGATGCCACAACACATCATTATTGCATCTTGTTGAATTTCCAAGAAAAATAGTACTTTACGTGCTCCAACACACAACTTTTGAGACTTTCCAAAATTTGAAGCTCGATAACTTCGGCAAATGAGGACCGAATTTGTTAAACGAAGTGTCAAATTAATCAGCTCGACGAGATCTTTAAGATGTCACACCACATCATTATTGCATCTTGTTGAATTTCCAAGAAAAATAGTACTTTACGTGCTCAAACACACAACTTTGGAGACTTTTCAAAATTTGAAGCTCGGTAACTTCGGCAAATGAGGACCAAATTTGTTAAACAAAATGTCAAATTAATCAGTTCGACGAAATTCTGAAGATATCACACCACATCATTATTGCATCTTGTTGAATTTCCAAGAAAAATAGTACTTTATGTGCTCAAACACACAACTTTTGAGACTTTTCAAAATTTGAAGCTCGGTAACTTCGGCAAATGAGGACCAAATTTGTTAAACAAAATGTCAAATTAATCAGTTCGACGAAATTCTGAAGATATCACACCACATCATGATTGCATCTTGTAGCATTTCCAAGGAAAATAGTACTTTATGTGCTCAAACACACAACTTTTGAGACTTTTCAAAATTTGAAGCTGGATAACTTTGGCAAATGTGGACCAAATTTGTTAACCAAAGTGTCAAATTAATCAGCTCGACGAGATTTTGAATATGTCACAACACATCATGATTGCATCTTGTTGAACATCCAAGAAAAATAGTACTTTATGTGCTCAAACACACATACTTTGTGATTTTTCAAATTTTGAAGCTCGATAACTTTGGCAAATGTGGACCAAATTTGTTAACCAAAGTGTCAAATTAATCAGCTCGACGAGATTTTGAATATGTCACAACACATCATGATTGCATCTTGTTGAACATCCAAGAAAAATAGTACTTTATGTGCTCAAACACACAACTTTTGTGACTTTTCAAACTTTGAAGCTCGATAACTTCGGCAAATGAGGACCAAATTTGTTAAACAGAGTGTCAAATTAATCAGCTCGACGAGATTTTGAAAATGTCACAACACATCATGATTGCATCTTGTTGAACTTCCAAGAAAAATAGTACTTTATGTGCTCAAACACACAACTTTTGAGACTTTTCAAAATTTGAAGCTCGGTAACTTCGGCAAATGAGGACCAAATTTGTTAAACGAAGTGTCAAATTAATCAGCTCGACGAGATCTTTAAGATGTCACACCACATCATTATTGCATCTTGTTGAATTGCCCAGAAAAATAGTACTTTATGTGCTCAAACACACAACTTTTGAGACTTTTCAAACTTTGAAGCTGGATAACATCGGCAAATGAAGACCAAATTTGTTAAACAAATTGGCAAATTAATCAGCTCGACGAGAGTTTGAAGATGCCACAACACATCATTATTGCATCTTGTTGAATTTCCAAGAAAAATAGTACTTTACGTGCTCAAACACACAACTTTTGAGACTTTTCAATATTTGAAGCTCGATAACTTCGGCAAATGAGGACCGAATTTGTTAAACGAAGTGTCAAGTTAATCAGCTCGACGAGATCTTTAATATGTCACAACAAATCATTATTGCATCTTGTTGAAATTTCAAGAAACATAGTACTGTATGTGCTCAAACACACAACTTTTGAGACTTTTCAAAATTTGAAGCTCGATAACTTCGGCAAATGAGGACCAAATTTGTTAAACAAAGTGTGAAAGTAATCAGCTCGACGAGAGTTTGAAGATGCCACAACACATCATTATTGCATCTTGTTGAATTTCCAAGAAAAATAGTACTTTACGTGCTCAAACACACAACTTTGGAGACTTTTCAAAATTTGAAGCTCGATATCTTCGGCAAATGAGAACCAAATTTGTTAAACAAAATGTCAAATTAATCAGTTCGACGAAATTCTGAAGATGTCACACCACATCATTATTGCATCTTGTTGAATTTCCAAGAAAAATAGTACTTTATGTGCTCAAACACACAACTTTTGAGACTTTCCAAAATTTGAAGCTCGATAACTTCGGCAAATGAGGACCAAACTTGTTAAACGAAGTGTCAAATTAATCAGCTCGACGAGATCTTTAAGATGTCACACCACATCATTAATGCATCTTGTTGAATTTCCCAGAAAAATAGTACTTTACGTGCTCAAACACACAACTTTGGAGACTTTTCAAAATTTGAAGCTCGATATCTTCGGCAAATGAGAACCAAATTTGTTAAACAAAATGTCAAATTAATCAGGTCGACGAAATTCTGAAGATGTCACACCACATCATGATTGCATTTTGTTGAATTTCCAAGAAAAATAGTACGTTACGTGCTCAAAGACAAAACTTTTGAGACTTTCCAAAATTTGAAGCTCGATAACTTCGGCAAATGAGGACCAAATTTGTTAAACAGAGTGTCAAATTAATCACGTCAACGAGATTTTGAAGATGTCACAACACATCGTGATTGCATCTTGTTGAATTTCCAAGAAAAATAGTACTTTATATGCTCAAACACACATATTTTGTGACTTTTCAAACTTTGAAGCTCGATAACTTTGGCAAATGTGTACCAAAATTGTTAACCAAAGTGTCAAATTAATCAGCTCGACGAGATTTTGAAGATGTCACAACACATCATTATTACATCTTATTGATCTTCCAAGAAAAATAGTACTTTATGTGCTCAAACACACAACTTGTGTGACTTTTCAAACTTTGAAGCTCGATAACTTCGGCAAATGAGGACCAAATTTGTTAACCAAAGTGTCAAATTAATCACCTCAACGAGATTTTGAAGATGTCACAACACATCGTGATTGCATCTTGTTGAACTTCCAAGAAAAATAGTACTTTATGTGCTCAAACACACATATTTTGTGACTTTTCAAACTTTGAAGCTCGATAACTTTGGCAAATGTGTACCAAAATTGTTAACCAAAGTGTCAAATTAATCAGCTCGACGAGATTTTGAAGATGTCACAACACATCATTATTACATCTTATTGATCTTCCAAGAAAAATAGTACTTTATGTGCTCAAACACACAACTTTTGTGACTTTTCAAACTTTGAAGCTCGATAACTTCGGCAAATGAGGACCAAATTTGTTAAACAGAGTGTCAAATTAATCACGTCAACGAGATTTTGAAGATGTCACAACACATCGTGATTGCATCTTGTTGAATTTCCAAGAAAAATAGTACTTTATGTGCTCAAACACACATATTTTGTGACTTTTCAAACTTTGAAGCTCGATAACTTTGGCAAATGTGTACCAAAATTGTTAACCAAAGTGTCAAATTAATCAGCTCGACGAGATTTTGAATATGTCACAACACATCATGATTGCATCTTGTTGAATTTCCAAGAAAAATAGTACTTTATGTACTCAAACACACATATTTTGTGACTTTTCAAACTTTGTAGCTCGATAACTTCGGCAAATGAGTACCAAATTCCTTAAACAAAGTGTCAAATTAATCAGCTCGACGAAATTTTGAAGATGTCACACCACATCATTATTGCATCTTGTTGAATTTCCAAGAAAAATAGTACTTTATGTGCTCAAACACACAACTTTTGAGACTTTTCAAAATTTGAAGCTCGGTAACTTCGGCAAATGAGGACCAAATTTGTTAAACGAAGTGTCAAATTAATCAGCTCGACGAGATCTTTAAGATGTCACACCACATCATTATTGCATCTTGTTGAATTTCCCAGAAAAATAGTACTTTATGTGCTCAAACACACAACTTTTGAGACTTTTCAAACTTTGAAGCTGGATAACATCGGCAAATGAAGACCAAATTTGTTAAACAAATTGGCACATTAATCAGCTCGACGAGAGTTTGAAGATGCCACAACACATCATTATTGCATCTTGTTGAATTTCCAAGAAAAATAGTACTTTACGTGCTCCAACACACAACTTTTGAGACTTTCCAAAATTTGAAGCTCGATAACTTCGGCAAATGAGGACCGAATTTGTTAAACGAAGTGTCAAATTAATCAGCTCGACGAGATCTTTAAGATGTCACACCACATCATTATTGCATCTTGTTGAATTTCCAAGAAAAATAGTACTTTACGTGCTCAAACACACAACTTTGGAGACTTTTCAAAATTTGAAGCTCGGTAACTTCGGCAAATGAGGACCAAATTTGTTAAACAAAATGTCAAATTAATCAGTTCGACGAAATTCTGAAGATATCACACCACATCATTATTGCATCTTGTTGAATTTCCAAGAAAAATAGTACTTTATGTGCTCAAACACACAACTTTTGAGACTTTTCAAAATTTGAAGCTCGGTAACTTCGGCAAATGAGGACCAAATTTGTTAAACAAAATGTCAAATTAATCAGTTCGACGAAATTCTGAAGATATCACACCACATCATGATTGCATCTTGTAGCATTTCCAAGGAAAATAGTACTTTATGTGCTCAAACACACAACTTTTGAGACTTTTCAAAATTTGAAGCTGGATAACTTTGGCAAATGTGGACCAAATTTGTTAACCAAAGTGTCAAATTAATCAGCTCGACGAGATTTTGAATATGTCACAACACATCATGATTGCATCTTGTTGAACATCCAAGAAAAATAGTACTTTATGTGCTCAAACACACATACTTTGTGATTTTTCAAATTTTGAAGCTCGATAACTTTGGCAAATGTGGACCAAATTTGTTAACCAAAGTGTCAAATTAATCAGCTCGACGAGATTTTGAATATGTCACAACACATCATGATTGCATCTTGTTGAACATCCAAGAAAAATAGTACTTTATGTGCTCAAACACACAACTTTTGTGACTTTTCAAACTTTGAAGCTCGATAACTTCGGCAAATGAGGACCAAATTTGTTAAACAGAGTGTCAAATTAATCAGCTCGACGAGATTTTGAAAATGTCACAACACATCATGATTGCATCTTGTTGAACTTCCAAGAAAAATAGTACTTTATGTGCTCAAACACACAACTTTTGAGACTTTTCAAAATTTGAAGCTCGGTAACTTCGGCAAATGAGGACCAAATTTGTTAAACGAAGTGTCAAATTAATCAGCTCGACGAGATCTTTAAGATGTCACACCACATCATTATTGCATCTTGTTGAATTGCCCAGAAAAATAGTACTTTATGTGCTCAAACACACAACTTTTGAGACTTTTCAAACTTTGAAGCTGGATAACATCGGCAAATGAAGACCAAATTTGTTAAACAAATTGGCAAATTAATCAGCTCGACGAGAGTTTGAAGATGCCACAACACATCATTATTGCATCTTGTTGAATTTCCAAGAAAAATAGTACTTTACGTGCTCAAACACACAACTTTTGAGACTTTTCAATATTTGAAGCTCGATAACTTCGGCAAATGAGGACCGAATTTGTTAAACGAAGTGTCAAGTTAATCAGCTCGACGAGATCTTTAATATGTCACAACAAATCATTATTGCATCTTGTTGAAATTTCAAGAAACATAGTACTGTATGTGCTCAAACACACAACTTTTGAGACTTTTCAAAATTTGAAGCTCGATAACTTCGGCAAATGAGGACCAAATTTGTTAAACAAAGTGTGAAAGTAATCAGCTCGACGAGAGTTTGAAGATGCCACAACACATCATTATTGCATCTTGTTGAATTTCCAAGAAAAATAGTACTTTACGTGCTCAAACACACAACTTTGGAGACTTTTCAAAATTTGAAGCTCGATATCTTCGGCAAATGAGAACCAAATTTGTTAAACAAAATGTCAAATTAATCAGTTCGACGAAATTCTGAAGATGTCACACCACATCATTATTGCATCTTGTTGAATTTCCAAGAAAAATAGTACTTTATGTGCTCAAACACACAACTTTTGAGACTTTCCAAAATTTGAAGCTCGATAACTTCGGCAAATGAGGACCAAACTTGTTAAACGAAGTGTCAAATTAATCAGCTCGACGAGATCTTTAAGATGTCACACCACATCATTAATGCATCTTGTTGAATTTCCCAGAAAAATAGTACTTTACGTGCTCAAACACACAACTTTGGAGACTTTTCAAAATTTGAAGCTCGATATCTTCGGCAAATGAGAACCAAATTTGTTAAACAAAATGTCAAATTAATCAGGTCGACGAAATTCTGAAGATGTCACACCACATCATGATTGCATTTTGTTGAATTTCCAAGAAAAATAGTACGTTACGTGCTCAAAGACAAAACTTTTGAGACTTTCCAAAATTTGAAGCTCGATAACTTCGGCAAATGAGGACCAAATTTGTTAAACAGAGTGTCAAATTAATCACGTCAACGAGATTTTGAAGATGTCACAACACATCGTGATTGCATCTTGTTGAATTTCCAAGAAAAATAGTACTTTATATGCTCAAACACACATATTTTGTGACTTTTCAAACTTTGAAGCTCGATAACTTTGGCAAATGTGTACCAAAATTGTTAACCAAAGTGTCAAATTAATCAGCTCGACGAGATTTTGAAGATGTCACAACACATCATTATTACATCTTATTGATCTTCCAAGAAAAATAGTACTTTATGTGCTCAAACACACAACTTGTGTGACTTTTCAAACTTTGAAGCTCGATAACTTCGGCAAATGAGGACCAAATTTGTTAACCAAAGTGTCAAATTAATCACCTCAACGAGATTTTGAAGATGTCACAACACATCGTGATTGCATCTTGTTGAACTTCCAAGAAAAATAGTACTTTATGTGCTCAAACACACATATTTTGTGACTTTTCAAACTTTGAAGCTCGATAACTTTGGCAAATGTGTACCAAAATTGTTAACCAAAGTGTCAAATTAATCAGCTCGACGAGATTTTGAAGATGTCACAACACATCATTATTACATCTTATTGATCTTCCAAGAAAAATAGTACTTTATGTGCTCAAACACACAACTTTTGTGACTTTTCAAACTTTGAAGCTCGATAACTTCGGCAAATGAGGACCAAATTTGTTAAACAGAGTGTCAAATTAATCACGTCAACGAGATTTTGAAGATGTCACAACACATCGTGATTGCATCTTGTTGAATTTCCAAGAAAAATAGTACTTTATGTGCTCAAACACACATATTTTGTGACTTTTCAAACTTTGAAGCTCGATAACTTTGGCAAATGTGTACCAAAATTGTTAACCAAAGTGTCAAATTAATCAGCTCGACGAGTTTTTGAATATGTCACAACACATCATGATTGCATCTTGTTGAATTTCCAAGAAAAATAGTACTTTATGTACTCAAACACACATATTTTGTGACTTTTCAAACTTTGTAGCTCGATAACTTCGGCAAATGAGTACCAAATTCCTTAAACAAAGTGTCAAATTAATCAGCTCGACGAAATTTTGAAGATGTCACACCACATTATTATTGCATCTTGTTGAATTTCCAAGAAAAATAGTACTTTATGTGCTCAAACACACAACTTTTGAGACTTTTCAAAATTTGAAGCTCGGTAACTTCGGCAAATGAGGACCAAATTTGTTAAACGAAGTGTCAAATTAATCAGCTCGACGAGATCTTTAAGATGTCACACCACATCATTATTGCATCTTGTTGAATTTCCCAGAAAAATAGTACTTTATGTGCTCAAACACACAACTTTTGAGACTTTTCAATATTTGAAGCTCGATAACTTCGGCAAATGAGGACCGAATTTGTTAAACGAAGTGTCAAGTTAATCAGCTCGACGAGATCTTTAATATGTCACAACAAATCATTATTGCATCTTGTTGAATTTCCAAGAAAAATAGTACTTTACGTGCTCAAACACACAACTTTTGAGACTTTTCAAAATTGGAAGCTCGATAACTTCGGCAAATGAGGACCAAATTTGTTAAACAAAGTGTGAAATTAATCAGCTCGACGAGAGTTTGAAGATGCCACAACACATCATTATTGCATCTTGTTGAATTTCCAAGAAAAATAGTACTTTACGTGTTCAAACTCACAACTTTTGAGACTTTCCAAACTTTGAAGCTCGATAACTTCGGCAAATGAGGACCAAATTTGTTAAACAAAGTGTGAAATTAATCAGCTCGACGAAATTCTGAAGATGTCACACCACATCATGATTGCATCTTGTTGAATTTCCAAGAAAAATAGTACTTTACGTGCTCAAACACACAACTTTTGAGACTTTTCAATATTTGAAGCTCGATAACTTCGGCAAATGAGTACCAAATTCCTTAAACAAAGTGTCAAATTAATCAGCTCGACGAGATTTTGAAGATGTCGCAACACATCAGAATTGCATCTTGTTGAACTTCCAAGAAAAATAGTACTTTATGTGCTCAAACACACAACTTTTGAGACTTTTCAAAATTTGAAGCTGGATAACATCGGCAAACGAAGACCAAATTTGTTAAACAAATTGGCAAATTAATCAGCTCGACGAGAGTTTGAAGATGCCACAACACATCATTATTGCATCTTGTTGAATTTCCAAGAAAAATAGTACTTTACGTGCTCAAACACACAACTTTTGAGACTTTTCAATATTTGAAGCTCGATAACTTCGGCAAATGAGGACCGAATTTGTTAAACGAAGTGTCAAGTTAATCAGCTCGACGAGATCTTTAATATGTCACAACAAATCATTATTGCATCTTGTTGAAATTTCAAGAAACATAGTACTTCATGTGCTCAAACACACAACTTTTGAGACTTTTCAAAATTTGAAGCTCGATAACTTCGGCAAATGAGGACCAAATTTGTTAACCAAAGTGTCAAATTAATCAGCTCGATGAGATCTGTAAAATGACACAACAATTCATGATTGCATCTTGTTGAATTTCCAAGAAAAATAGTACTTTATGTGCTCAAACACACATATTTTGTGACTTTTCAAAATTTGAAGCTCGATAACTTTGGCAAATGTGTACCAAATTTGTTAACCAAAGTGTCAAATTAATCAGCTCGACGAGATCTTTAAGATGTCTCACCACATCATTATTGCATCTTGTTGAATTTCCAAGAAAAATAGTACTTTACGTGCTCAAACACACAACTTTTGAGACTTTCCAAAATTTGAAGCTCGATAACTTCGGCAAATGAGGACCGAATTTGTTAAACGAAGTGTCAAGTTAATCAGCTCGACGAGATCTTTAATATGTCACAACAAATCATTATTGCATCTTGTTGAAATTTCAAGAAACATAGTACTTTATGTGCTCAAACACACAACTTTTGAGACTTTCCAAAATTTGAAGCTCGATAACTTCGGCAAATGAGGACCGAATTTGTTAAACAAAGTGTGAAATTAATCAGCTCGACGAGATCTTTAATATGTCACAACAAATCATTATTGCATCTTGTTGAATTTCCAAGAAAAATAGTACTTTACGTGCTCAAACACACAACTTTTGAGACTTTTCAAAATTTGAAGCTCGATAACTTCGGCAGATGAGGACCGAATTTGTTAAACAAAGTGTGAAATTAATCAGCTCGACGAGATCTTTAATATGTCACAACAAATCATTATTGCATCTTGTTGAAATTTCAAGAAACATAGTACTTTAGGTGCTCAAACACACAACTTTTGAGACTTTCCAAAATTTGAAGCTCGATAACTTCGGCAAATGAGGACCGAATTTGTTAAACGAAGTGTCAAGTTAATCAGCTCGATGAGAGTTTGAAGATGTCACAACACATCATTATTGCATCTTGTTGAATTTCCAAGAAAAATAGTACTTTACGTGCTCAAACACACAACTTTTGAGACTTTTCAATATTTGAAGCTCGATAACTTCGGCAAATGAGGACCGAATTTGTTAAACGAAGTGTCAAGTTAATCAGCTCGACGAGATCTTTAATATGTCACAACAAATCATTATTGCATCTTGTTGAATTTCCAAGAAAAATAGTACTTTACGTGCTCCAACACACAACTTTTGAGACTTTTCAAAATTTGAAGCTCGATAACTTCGGCAAATGAGGACCGAATTTGTTAAACGAAGTGTCAAGTTAATCAGCTCGACGAGATCTTTAATATGTCACAACAAATCATTATTGCATCTTGTTGAAATTTCAAGAAACATAGTACTTTATGTGCTCAAACACACAACTTTTGAGACTTTCCAAAATTTGAAGCTCGATAACTTCGGCAAATGAAGACCAAATTTGTTAAACAAATTGGCAAATTAATCAGCTCGACGAGAGTTTGAAGATGCCACAACACATCATTATTGCATCTTGTTGAAATTTCAAGAAACATAGTACTTTATGTGCTCAAACACACAACTTTTGAGACTTTTCAAAATTTGAAGCTCGATAACTTCGGCAAATGAGGACCAAATTTGTTAAACAAATTGGCAAATTAATCAGCTCGACGAGAGTTTGAAGATGCCATAACACATCATTATTGCATCTTGTTGAATTTCCAAGAAAAATAGTACTTTACGTGCTCAAACACACAACTTTTGAGACTTTTCAAAATTTGAAGCTGGATAACTTCGGCAAATGAGAACCAAATTTGTTAAACAAAATGTCAAATTAATCAGTTCGACGAAATTCTGAAGATGTCACACCACATCAATATTGCATCTTGTTGAATTTCCAAGAAAAATAGTACTTTACGTGCTCAAACATACAACTTTTGAGACTTTTCAAACTTTGAAGCTCGATAACTTCGGCAAATGAGGACCAAATTTGTTAAACAAAGTGTCAAATTAATCAGCTCGACGAGAGTTTGAAGATGCCACAACACATCATTATTGCATCTTGTTGAATTTCCAAGAAAAATAGTACTTTACGTGCTCAAACACACAACTTTTGAGACTTTTCAAAATTTGAAGCTCGATAACTTCGGCAAATGAGGACCGAATTTGTTAAACAAAGTGTGAAATTAATCAGCTCGACGAGAGTTTGAAGATGCCACAACACATCATTATTGCATCTTGTTGAATTTCCAAGAAAAATAGTACTTTACGTGCTCAAACACACAACTTTTGAGACTTTTCAAAATTTGAAGCTGGATAACTTCGGCAAATGAGGACCAAATTTGTTAAACAAAGTGTCAAATTAATCAGCTCGATGAGAGTTTGAAGATGTCACAACACATCATTATTGCATCTTGTTGAATTTCCAAGAAAAATAGTGCTTTACGTGCTCAAACACACAACTTTTGAGACTTTTCAAACTTTGAAGCTCGATAACTTCGGCAAATGAGGACCAAATTTGTTAAACAAAGTTTGAAATTAATCAGCTCGACGAGAGTTTGAAGATGTCACAACACATCATTATTGCATCTTGTTGAATTTCCAAGAAAAATAGTACTTTATGTGCTCAAACACACAACTTTTGAGACTTTTCAAACTTTGAAGCTCGATAACTTCGGCAAATGAGGACCAAATTTGTTAAACAAAGTGTGAAATTAATCAGCTCGACGAGATCTTTAATATGTCACAACAAATCATTATTGCATCTTGTTGAATTTCCAAGAAAAATAGTACTTTACGTGCTCAAACACACAACTTTTGAGACTTTTCAAAATTTGAAGCTCGATAACTTCGGCAGATGAGGACCGAATTTGTTAAACAAAGTGTGAAATTAATCAGCTCGACGAGATCTTTAATATGTCACAACAAATCATTATTGCATCTTGTTGAATTTCCAAGAAAAATAGTACTTTACGTGCTCAAACACACAACTTTTGAGACTTTTCAAAATTTGAAGCTCGATAACTTCGGCAAATGAGGACCAAATTTGTTAAACAAAGTGTGAAATTAATCAGCTCGACGAGATCTTTAATATGTCACAACACATCATTATTGCATCTTGTTGAATTTCCAAGAAAAATAGTACTTTACGTGTTCAAACACACAACTTTTGAGACTTTTCAAAATTTGAAGCTCGATAACTTCGGCAGATGAGGACCGAATTTGTTAAACAAAGTGTGAAATTAATCAGCTCGACGAGAGTTTGAAGATGCCACAACACATCATTATTGCATCTTGTTGACTTTCCAAGAAAAATAGTACTTTATGTGCTCAAACACACAACTTTTGAGACTTTTCAAACTTTGAAGCTCGATAACTTCGGCAAATGAGGACCAAATTTGTTAAACAAAGTGTGAAATTAATCAGCTCGACGAGATCTTTAATATGTCACAACAAATCATTATTGCATCTTGTTGAATTTCCAAGAAAAATAGTACTTTACGTGCTCAAACACACAACTTTTGAGACTTTTCAAAATTTGAAGCTCGATAACTTCGGCAGATGAGGACCGAATTTGTTAAACAAAGTGTGAAATTAATCAGCTCGACGAGATCTTTAATATGTCACAACAAATCATTATTGCATCTTGTTGAATTTCCAAGAAAAATAGTACTTTACGTGCTCAAACACACAACTTTTGAGACTTTTCAAAATTTGAAGCTCGATAACTTCGGCAAATGAGGACCAAATTTGTTAAACAAAGTGTGAAATTAATCAGCTCGACGAGATCTTTAATATGTCACAACACATCATTATTGCATCTTGTTGAATTTCCAAGAAAAATAGTACTTTACGTGTTCAAACACACAACTTTTGAGACTTTCCAAAATTTGAAGCTCGATAACTTCGGCAAATGAGGACCGAATTTGTTAAACAAAGTGTGAAATTAATCAGCTCGACGAGAGTTTGAAGATGCCACAACACATCATTATTGCATCTTGTTGAATTTCCAAGAAAAATAGTACTTTATGTGCTCAAACACACAACTTTTGAGACTTTTCAAACTTTGAAGCTCGATAACTTCGGCAAATGAGGACCAAATTTGTTAAACAAAGTGTGAAATTAATCAGCTCGACGAGAGTTTGAAGATGCCACAACACATCATTATTGGATCTTGTTGAATTTACAAGAAAAATAGTACTTTACGTGCTCAAACACACAACTTTTGAGACTTTTCAAACTTTGAAGCTCGATAACTTCGGCAAATGAGGACCAAATTTGTTAAACAAAGTGTGAAATTAATCAGCTCGACGAGAGTTTGAAGATGTCACAACACATCATTATTGCATCTTTTTGAATTTCCAAGAAAAATAGTACTGTATGTGCTCAAACACACAACTTTTGAGACTTTTCAAACTTTGAAGCTCGATAACTTCGGCAAATGAGGACCGAATTTGTTAAACAAAGTGTGAAATTAATCAGCTCGACGAGAGTTTGAAGATGCCACAACACATCATTATTGCATGTTGTTGAATTTCCAAGAAAAATAGTACTTTACGTGCTCAAACACACAACTTTTGAGACTTTTCAAACTTTGAAGCTCGATAACTTCGGCAAATGAGGACCGAATTTGTTAAACAAAGTGTGAAATTAATCAGCTCGACGAGAGTTTGAAGATGCCACAACACATCATTATTGCATGTTGTTGAATTTCCAAGAAAAATAGTACTTTACGTGCTCAAACACACAACTTTTGAGACTTTTCAAAATTTGAAGCTCGATAACTTCGGCAAATGAGGACCAAATTTGTTAAACAAAGTGTGAAATTAATCAGCTCGACGAGATCTTTAATATGTCACAACACATCATTATTGCATCTTGTTGAATTTCCAAGAAAAATAGTACTTTACGTGTTCAAACACACAACTTTTGAGACTTTCCAAAATTTGAAGCTCGATAACTTCGGCAAATGAGGACCGAATTTGTTAAACAAAGTGTGAAATTAATCAGCTCGACGAGAGTTTGAAGATGCCACAACACATCATTATTGCATCTTGTTGAATTTCCAAGAAAAATAGTACTTTATGTGCTCAAACACACAACTTTTGAGACTTTTCAAACTTTGAAGCTCGATAACTTCGGCAAATGAGGACCAAATTTGTTAAACAAAGTGTGAAATTAATCAGCTCGACGAGAGTTTGAAGATGCCACAACACATCATTATTGGATCTTGTTGAATTTGCAAGAAAAATAGTACTTTACGTGCTCAAACACACAACTTTTGAGACTTTTCAAACTTTGAAGCTCGATAACTTCGGCAAATGAGGACCAAATTTGTTAAACAAAGTGTGAAATTAATCAGCTCGACGAGAGTTTGAAGATGTCACAACACATCATTATTGCATCTTTTTGAATTTCCAAGAAAAATAGTACTGTATGTGCTCAAACACACAACTTTTGAGACTTTTCAAACTTTGAAGCTCGATAACTTCGGCAAATGAGGACCAAATTTGTTAAACAAAGTGTCAAATTAATCAGCTCGATGAGAGTTTGAAGATGTCACAACACATCATTATTGCATCTTGTTGAATTTCCAAGAAAAATAGTACTTTACGTGCTCAAACACACAACTTTTGAGACTTTTCAAACTTTGAAGCTCGATAACTTCGGCAAATGAGGACCGAATTTGTTAAACAAAGTGTGAAATTAATCAGCTCGACGAGAGTTTGAAGATGCCACAACACATCATTATTGCATGTTGTTGAATTTCCAAGAAAAATAGTACTTTATGTGCTCAAACACACAACTTTTGAGACTTTTCAAACTTTGAAGCTCGATAACTTCGGCAAATGAGGACCAAATTTGTTAAACAAAGTGTGAAATTAATCAGCTCGACGAGAGTTTGAAGATGCCACAACACATCATTATTGGATCTTGTTGAATTTGCAAGAAAAATAGTACTTTACGTGCTCAAACACACAACTTTTGAGACTTTTCAAACTTTGAAGCTCGATAACTTTGGCAAATGAGGACCAAATTTGTTAAACAAAGTGTGAAATTAATCAGCTCGACGAGAGTTTGAAGATGTCACAACACATCATTATTGCATCTTGTTGAATTTCCAAGAAAAATAGTACTGTATGTGCTCAAACACACAACTTTTGAGACTTTTCAAACTTTGAAGCTCGATAACTTCGGCAAATGAGGACCGAATTTGTTAAACAAAGTGTGAAATTAATCAGCTCGACGAGAGTTTGAAGATGCCACAACACATCATTATTGCATCTTGTTGAATTTCCAAGAAAAATAGTACTTTATGTGCTCAAACACACAACTTTTGAGACTTTTCAAACTTTGAAGCTCGATAACTTCGGCAAATGAGGACCAAATTTGTTAAACAAAGTGTGAAATTAATCAGCTCGACGAGATCTTTAATATGTCACAACAAATCATTATTGCATCTTGTTGAATTTCCAAGAAACATAGTACTTTATGTGCTCAAACACACAACTTCTGAGACTTTTCAAAATTTGAAGCTCGATAACTTCGGCAGATGAGGACCGAATTTGTTAAACAAAGTGTGAAATTAATCAGCTCGACGAGATCTTTAATATGTCACAACAAATCATTATTGCATCTTGTTGAATTTCCAAGAAAAATAGTACTTTACGTGCTCAAACACACAACTTTTGAGACTTTTCAAAATTTGAAGCTAGATAACTTCGGCAAATGAGGACCGAATTTGTTAAACAAAGTGTGAAATTAATCAGCTCGACGAGAGTTTGAAGATGCCACAACACATCATTATTGCATCTTGTTGAATTTCCAAGAAAAATAGTACTTTATGTGCTCAAACACACAACTTTTGAGACTTTTCAAACTTTGAAGCTCGATAACTTCGGCAAATGAGGACCAAATTTGTTAAACAAAGTGTGAAATTAATCAGCTCGACGAGAGTTTGAAGATGCCACAACACATCATTATTGGATCTTGTTGAATTTGCAAGAAAAATAGTACTTTACGTGCTCAAACACACAACTTTTGAGACTTTTCAAACTTTGAAGCTCGATAACTTCGGCAAATGAGGACCAAATTTGTTAAACAAAGTGTGAAATTAATCAGCTCGACGAGAGTTTGAAGATGTCACAACACATCATTATTGCATCTTTTTGAATTTCCAAGAAAAATAGTACTGTATGTGCTCAAACACACAACTTTTGAGACTTTTCAAACTTTGAAGCTCGATAACTTCGGCAAATGAGGACCGAATTTGTTAAACAAAGTGTGAAATTAATCAGCTCGACGAGAGTTTGAAGATGCCACAACACATCATTATTGCATGTTGTTGAATTTCCAAGAAAAATAGTACTTTACGTGCTCAAACACACAACTTTTGAGACTTTTCAAACTTTGAAGCTCGATAACTTCGGCAAATGAGGACCGAATTTGTTAAACAAAGTG
This sequence comes from Euwallacea fornicatus, assembly GCF_040115645.1. NCBI lineage: Eukaryota > Metazoa > Arthropoda > Insecta > Coleoptera > Curculionidae > Euwallacea > Euwallacea fornicatus. Next base: position 539,107 of record NW_027096017.1, on the reverse strand, counting down.
TGAAATTAATCAGCTCGACGAGAGTTTGAAGATGCCACAACACATCATTATTGCATGTTGTTGAATTTCCAAGAAAAATAGTACTTTACGTGCTCAAACACACAACTTTTGAGACTTTTCAAAATTTGAAGCTCGATAACTTCGGCAAATGAGGACCAAATTTGTTAAACAAAGTGTGAAATTAATCAGCTCGACGAGATCTTTAATATGTCACAACACATCATTATTGCATCTTGTTGAATTTCCAAGAAAAATAGTACTTTACGTGTTCAAACACACAACTTTTGAGACTTTCCAAAATTTGAAGCTCGATAACTTCGGCAAATGAGGACCGAATTTGTTAAACAAAGTGTGAAATTAATCAGCTCGACGAGAGTTTGAAGATGCCACAACACATCATTATTGCATCTTGTTGAATTTCCAAGAAAAATAGTACTTTATGTGCTCAAACACACAACTTTTGAGACTTTTCAAACTTTGAAGCTCGATAACTTCGGCAAATGAGGACCAAATTTGTTAAACAAAGTGTGAAATTAATCAGCTCGACGAGAGTTTGAAGATGCCACAACACATCATTATTGGATCTTGTTGAATTTGCAAGAAAAATAGTACTTTACGTGCTCAAACACACAACTTTTGAGACTTTTCAAACTTTGAAGCTCGATAACTTCGGCAAATGAGGACCAAATTTGTTAAACAAAGTGTGAAATTAATCAGCTCGACGAGAGTTTGAAGATGTCACAACACATCATTATTGCATCTTTTTGAATTTCCAAGAAAAATAGTACTGTATGTGCTCAAACACACAACTTTTGAGACTTTTCAAACTTTGAAGCTCGATAACTTCGGCAAATGAGGACCGAATTTGTTAAACAAAGTGTGAAATTAATCAGCTCGACGAGAGTTTGAAGATGTCACAACACATCATTATTGCATCTTGTTGAATTTCCAAGAAAAATAGTACTGTATGTGCTCAAACACACAACTTTTGAGACTTTTCAAACTTTGAAGCTCGATAACTTCGGCAAATGAGGACCAAATTTGTTAAACAAAGTGTCAAATTAATCAGCTCGATGAGAGTTTGAAGATGTCACAACACATCATTATTGCATCTTGTTGAATTTCCAAGAAAAATAGTACTTTACGTGCTCAAACACACAACTTTTGAGACTTTTCAAACTTTGAAGCTCGATAACTTCGGCAAATGAGGACCGAATTTGTTAAACAAAGTGTGAAATTAATCAGCTCGACGAGAGTTTGAAGATGCCACAACACATCATTATTGCATGTTGTTGAATTTCCAAGAAAAATAGTACTTTATGTGCTCAAACACACAACTTTTGAGACTTTTCAAACTTTGAAGCTCGATAACTTCGGCAAATGAGGACCAAATTTGTTAAACAAAGTGTGAAATTAATCAGCTCGACGAGAGTTTGAAGATGCCACAACACATCATTATTGGATCTTGTTGAATTTGCAAGAAAAATAGTACTTTACGTGCTCAAACACACAACTTTTGAGACTTTTCAAACTTTGAAGCTCGATAACTTTGGCAAATGAGGACCAAATTTGTTAAACAAAGTGTGAAATTAATCAGCTCGACGAGAGTTTGAAGATGTCACAACACATCATTATTGCATCTTGTTGAATTTCCAAGAAAAATAGTACTGTATGTGCTCAAACACACAACTTTTGAGACTTTTCAAACTTTGAAGCTCGATAACTTCGGCAAATGAGGACCGAATTTGTTAAACAAAGTGTGAAATTAATCAGCTCGACGAGAGTTTGAAGATGCCACAACACATCATTATTGCATCTTGTTGAATTTCCAAGAAAAATAGTACTTTATGTGCTCAAACACACAACTTTTGAGACTTTTCAAACTTTGAAGCTCGATAACTTCGGCAAATGAGGACCAAATTTGTTAAACAAAGTGTGAAATTAATCAGCTCGACGAGATCTTTAATATGTCACAACAAATCATTATTGCATCTTGTTGAATTTCCAAGAAACATAGTACTTTATGTGCTCAAACACACAACTTCTGAGACTTTTCAAAATTTGAAGCTCGATAACTTCGGCAGATGAGGACCGAATTTGTTAAACAAAGTGTGAAATTAATCAGCTCGACGAGATCTTTAATATGTCACAACAAATCATTATTGCATCTTGTTGAATTTCCAAGAAAAATAGTACTTTACGTGCTCAAACACACAACTTTTGAGACTTTTCAAAATTTGAAGCTAGATAACTTCGGCAAATGAGGACCGAATTTGTTAAACAAAGTGTGAAATTAATCAGCTCGACGAGAGTTTGAAGATGCCACAACACATCATTATTGCATCTTGTTGAATTTCCAAGAAAAATAGTACTTTATGTGCTCAAACACACAACTTTTGAGACTTTTCAAAATTTGAAGCTAGATAACTTCGGCAAATGAGGACCGAATTTGTTAAACAAAGTGTGAAATTAATCAGCTCGACGAGATCTTTAATATGTCACAACAAATCATTATTGCATCTTGTTGAATTTCCAAGAAACATAGTACTTTATGTGCTCAAACACACAACTTCTGAGACTTTTCAAAATTTGAAGCTCGATAACTTCGGCAGATGAGGACCGAATTTGTTAAACAAAGTGTGAAATTAATCAGCTCGACGAGATCTTTAATATGTCACAACAAATCATTATTGCATCTTGTTGAATTTCCAAGAAAAATAGTACTTTACGTGCTCAAACACACAACTTTTGAGACTTTTCAAACTTTGAAGCTCGATAACTTCGGCAAATGAGGACCAAATTTGTTAAACAAAGTGTGAAATTAATCAGCTCGACGAGAGTTTGAAGATGTCACAACACATCATTATTGCATCTTGTTGAATTTCCAAGAAAAATAGTACTGTATGTGCTCAAACACACAACTTTTGAGACTTTTCAAACTTTGAAGCTCGATAACTTCGGCAAATGAGGACCGAATTTGTTAAACAAAGTGTGAAATTAATCAGCTCGACGAGAGTTTGAAGATGTCACAACACATCATTATTGCATCTTGTTGAATTTCCAAGAAAAATAGTACTGTATGTGCTCAAACACACAACTTTTGAGACTTTTCAAACTTTGAAGCTCGATAACTTCGGCAAATGAGGACCGAATTTGTTAAACAAAGTGTGAAATTAATCAGCTCGACGAGAGTTTGAAGATGCCACAACACATCATTATTGGATCTTGTTGAATTTGCAAGAAAAATAGTACTTTACGTGCTCAAACACACAACTTTTGAGACTTTTCAAACTTTGAAGCTCGATAACTTTGGCAAATGAGGACCAAATTTGTTAAACAAAGTGTGAAATTAATCAGCTCGACGAGAGTTTGAAGATGTCACAACACATCATTATTGCATCTTGTTGAATTTCCAAGAAAAATAGTACTGTATGTGCTCAAACACACAACTTTTGAGACTTTTCAAACTTTGAAGCTCGATAACTTCGGCAAATGAGGACCGAATTTGTTAAACAAAGTGTGAAATTAATCAGCTCGACGAGAGTTTGAAGATGCCACAACACATCATTATTGCATGTTGTTGAATTTCCAAGAAAAATAGTACTTTATGTGCTCAAACACACAACTTTTGAGATTTTTCAAAATTTGAAGCTCGATAACTTCGGCAAATGAGGACCGAATTTGTTAAACAAAGTGTGAAATTAATCAGCTCGACGAGAGTTTGAAGATGCCACAACACATCATTATTGCATCTTGTTGAATTTCCAAGAAAAATAGTACTTTATGTGCTCAAACACACAACTTTTGAGACTTTTCAAACTTTGAAGCTCGATAACTTCGGCAAATGAGGACCAAATTTGTTAAACAAAGTGTGAAATTAATCAGCTCGACGAGATCTTTAATATGTCACAACAAATCATTATTGCATCTTGTTGAATTTCCAAGAAACATAGTACTTTATGTGCTCAAACACACAACTTTTGAGACTTTTCAAAATTTGAAGCTCGATAACTTCGGCAGATGAGGACCGAATTTGTTAAACAAAGTGTGAAATTAATCAGCTCGACGAGAGTTTGAAGATGCCACAACACATCATTATTGCATCTTGTTGAATTTCCAAGAAAAATAGTACTTTATGTGCTCAAACACACAACTTTTGAGACTTTTCAAACTTTGAAGCTCGATAACTTCGGCAAATGAGGACCAAATTTGTTAAACAAAGTGTGAAATTAATCAGCTCGACGAGATCTTTAATATGTCACAACAAATCATTATTGCATCTTGTTGAATTTCCAAGAAAAATAGTACTTTACGTGCTCAAACACACAACTTTTGAGACTTTTCAAAATTTGAAGCTCGATAACTTCGGCAGATGAGGACCGAATTTGTTAAACAAAGTGTGAAATTAATCAGCTCGACGAGATCTTTAATATGTCACAACAAATCATTATTGCATCTTGTTGAATTTCCAAGAAAAATAGTACTTTACGTGCTCAAACACACAACTTTTGAGACTTTTCAAAATTTGAAGCTCGATAACTTCGGCAAATGAGGACCAAATTTGTTAAACAAAGTGTGAAATTAATCAGCTCGACGAGATCTTTAATATGTCACAACAAATCATTATTGCATCTTGTTGAATTTCCAAGAAAAATAGTACTTTACGTGCTCAAACACACAACTTTTGAGACTTTTCAAAATTTGAAGCTCGATAACTTCGGCAGATGAGGACCGAATTTGTTAAACAAAGTGTCAAATTAATCAGCTCGATGAGAGTTTGAAGATGTCACAACACATCATTATTGCATCTTGTTGAATTTCCAAGAAAAATAGTGCTTTACGTGCTCAAACACACAACTTTTGAGACTTTTCAAACTTTGAAGCTCGATAACTTCGGCAAATGAGGACCAAATTTGTTAAACAAAGTTTGAAATTAATCAGCTCGACGAGAGTTTGAAGATGTCACAACACATCATTATTGCATCTTGTTGAATTTCCAAGAAAAATAGTGCTTTACGTGCTCAAACACACAACTTTTGAGACTTTTCAAACTTTGAAGCTCGATAACTTCGGCAAATGAGGACCAAATTTGTTAAACAAAGTTTGAAATTAATCAGCTCGACGAGAGTTTGAAGATGTCACAACACATCATTATTGCATCTTGTTGAATTTCCAAGAAAAATAGTGCTTTACGTGCTCAAACACACAACTTTTGAGACTTTTCAAACTTTGAAGCTCGATAACTTCGGCAAATGAGGACCGAATTTGTTAAACAAAGTGTGAAATTAATCAGCTCGACGAGAGTTTGAAGATGCCACAACACATCATTATTGCATCTTGTTGAATTTCCAAGAAAAATAGTACTTTATGTGCTCAAACACACAACTTTTGAGACTTTTCAAACTTTGAAGCTCGATAACTTCGGCAAATGAGGACCAAATTTGTTAAACAAAGTGTGAAATTAATCAGCTCGACGAGATCTTTAATATGTCACAACACATCATGATTACATCTTGTTGAACTTCCAAGAAAACTAGTACTTTATGTGCTCAAACACACAACTTTTGAGACTTTTCAAAATTTGAAGCTCGATAACTTCGGCAAATGAGGACCAAATTTGTTAAACAAAGTGTGAAATTAATCAGCTCGACGAGATCTTTAATATGTCACAACACATCATTATTGCATCTTGTTGAATTTCCAAGAAAAGTAGTACTTTACGTGTTCAAACACACAACTTTTGAGACTTTCCAAAATTTGAAGCTCGATAACTTCGGCAAATGAGGACCGAATTTGTTAAACAAAGTGTGAAATTAATCAGCTCGACGAGAGTTTGAAGATGCCACAACACATCATTATTGCATCTTGTTGAATTTCCAAGAAAAATAGTACTTTATGTGCTCAAACACACAACTTTTGAGACTTTTCAAACTTTGAAGCTCGATAACTTCGGCAAATGAGGACCAAATTTGTTAAACAAAGTGTGAAATTAATCAGCTCGACGAGAGTTTGAAGATGCCACAACACATCATTATTGGATCTTGTTGAATTTGCAAGAAAAATAGTACTTTACGTGCTCAAACACACAACTTTTGAGACTTTTCAAACTTTGAAGCTCGATAACTTCGGCAAATGAGGACCAAATTTGTTAAACAAAGTGTGAAATTAATCAGCTCGACGAGAGTTTGAAGATGTCACAACACATCATTATTGCATCTTGTTGAATTTCCAAGAAAAATAGTACTGTATGTGCTCAAACACACAACTTTTGAGACTTTTCAAACTTTGAAGCTCGATAACTTCGGCAAATGAGGGCCAAATTTGTTAAACAAAGTGTCAAATTAATCAGCTCGATGAGAGTTTGAAGATGTCACAACACATCATTATTGCATCTTGTTGAATTTCCAAGAAAAATAGTACTTTACGTGCTCAAACACACAACTTTTGAGACTTTTCAAACTTTGAAGCTCGATAACTTCGGCAAATGAGGACCGAATTTGTTAAACAAAGTGTGAAATTAATCAGCTCGACGAGAGTTTGAAGATGCCACAACACATCATTATTGCATGTTGTTGAATTTCCAAGAAAAATAGTACTTTATGTGCTCAAACACACAACTTTTGAGACTTTTCAAACTTTGAAGCTCGATAACTTCGGCAAATGAGGACCAAATTTGTTAAACAAAGTGTGAAATTAATCAGCTCGACGAGATCTTTAATATGTCACAACAAATCATTATTGCATCTTGTTGAATTTGCAAGAAAAATAGTACTTTACGTGCTCAAACACACAACTTTTGAGACTTTTCAAACTTTGAAGCTCGATAACTTTGGCAAATGAGGACCGAATTTGTTAAACAAAGTGTGAAATTAATCAGCTCGACGAGAGTTTGAAGATGCCACAACACATCATTATTGCATCTTGTTGAATTTCCAAGAAAAATAGTACTTTATGTGCTCAAACACACAACTTTTGAGACTTTTCAAACTTTGAAGCTCGATAACTTCGGCAAATGAGGACCAAATTTGTTAAACAAAGTGTGAAATTAATCAGCTCGACGAGATCTTTAATATGTCACAACAAATCATTATTGCATCTTGTGGAATTTCCAAGAAACATAGTACTTTATGTGCTCAAACACACAACTTTTGAGACTTTTCAAAATTTGAAGCTCGATAACTTCGGCAGATGAGGACCGAATTTGTTAAACAAAGTGTGAAATTAATCAGCTCGACGAGAGTTTGAAGATGCCACAACACATCATTATTGCATCTTGTTGAATTTCCAAGAAAAATAGTACTTTATGTGCTCAAACACACAACTTTTGAGACTTTTCAAACTTTGAAGCTCGATAACTTCGGCAAATGAGGACCAAATTTGTTAAACAAAGTGTGAAATTAATCAGCTCGACGAGATCTTTAATATGTCACAACAAATCATTATTGCATCTTGTTGAATTTCCAAGAAAAATAGTACTTTACGTGCTCAAACACACAACTTTTGAGACTTTTCAAAATTTGAAGCTCGATAACTTCGGCAGATGAGGACCGAATTTGTTAAACAAAGTGTGAAATTAATCAGCTCGACGAGATCTTTAATATGTCACAACAAATCATTATTGCATCTTGTTGAATTTCCAAGAAAAATAGTACTTTACGTGCTCAAACACACAACTTTTGAGACTTTTCAAAATTTGTAGCTCGATAACTTCGGCAAATGAGGACCAAATTTGTTAAACAAAGTGTGAAATTAATCAGCTCGACGAGATCTTTAATATGTCACAACACATCATTATTGCATCTTGTTGAATTTCCAAGAAAAATAGTACTTTACGTGTTCAAACACACAACTTTTGAGACTTTCCAAAATTTGAAGCTCGATAACTTCGGCAAATGAGGACCAAATTTGTTAAACAAAGTGTGAAATTAATCAGCTCGACGAGATCTTTAATATGTCACAACACATCATTATTGCATCTTGTTGAATTTCCAAGAAAAATAGTACTTTACGTGTTCAAACACACAACTTTTGAGACTTTTCAAAATTTGAAGCTCGATAACTTCGGCAGATGAGGACCGAATTTGTTAAACAAAGTGTGAAATTAATCAGCTCGACGAGAGTTTGAAGATGCCACAACACATCATTATTGCATCTTGTTGAATTTCCAAGAAAAATAGTACTTTATGTGCTCAAACACACAACTTTTGAGACTTTTCAAACTTTGAAGCTCGATAACTTCGGCAAATGAGGACCGAATTTGTTAAACAAAGTGTGAAATTAATCAGCTCGACGAGAGTTTGAAGATGCCACAACACATCATTATTGCATGTTGTTGAATTTCCAAGAAAAATAGTACTTTATGTGCTCAAACACACAACTTTTGAGACTTTTCAAAATTTGAAGCTCGATAACTTCGGCAAATGAGGACCGAATTTGTTAAACAAAGTGTGAAATTAATCAGCTCGACGAGAGTTTGAAGATGCCACAACACATCATTATTGCATCTTGTTGAATTTCCAAGAAAAATAGTACTTTATGTGCTCAAACACACAACTTTTGAGACTTTTCAAACTTTGAAGCTCGATAACTTCGGCAAATGAGGACCAAATTTGTTAAACAAAGTGTGAAATTAATCAGCTCGACGAGATCTTTAATATGTCACAACAAATCATTATTGCATCTTGTTGAATTTCCAAGAAAAATAGTACTTTACGTGCTCAAACACACAACTTTTGAGACTTTTCAAAATTTGAAGCTCGATAACTTCGGCAGATGAGGACCGAATTTGTTAAACAAAGTGTCAAATTAATCAGCTCGATGAGAGTTTGAAGATGTCACAACACATCATTATTGCATCTTGTTGAATTTCCAAGAAAAATAGTGCTTTACGTGCTCAAACACACAACTTTTGAGACTTTTCAAACTTTGAAGCTCGATAACTTCGGCAAATGAGGACCAAATTTGTTAAACAAAGTTTGAAATTAATCAGCTCGACGAGAGTTTGAAGATGTCACAACACATCATTATTGCATCTTGTTGAATTTCCAAGAAAAATAGTACTGTATGTGCTCAAACACACAACTTTTGAGACTTTTCAAACTTTGAAGCTCGATAACTTCGGCAAATGAGGACCGAATTTGTTAAACAAAGTGTGAAATTAATCAGCTCGACGAGAGTTTGAAGATGCCACAACACATAATTATTGCATGTTGTTGAATTTCCAAGAAAAATAGTACTTTATGTGCTCAAACACACAACTTTTGAGACTTTTCAAAATTTGAAGCTCGATAACTTCGGCAAATGAGGACCGAATTTGTTAAACAAAGTGTGAAATTAATCAGCTCGACGAGAGTTTGAAGATGCCACAACACATCATTATTGCATCTTGTTGAATTTCCAAGAAAAATAGTACTTTATGTGCTCAAACACACAACTTTTGAGACTTTTCAAACTTTGAAGCTCGATAACTTCGGCAAATGAGGACCAAATTTGTTAAACAAAGTGTGAAATTAATCAGCTCGACGAGATCTTTAATATGTCACAACACATCATGATTACATCTTGTTGAACTTCCAAGAAAACTAGTACTTTATGTGCTCAAACACACAACTTTTGAGACTTTTCAAAATTTGAAGCTCGATAACTTCGGCAAATGAGGACCAAATTTGTTAAACAAAGTGTGAAATTAATCAGCTCGACGAGATCTTTAATATGTCACAACACATCATTATTGCATCTTGTTGAATTTCCAAGAAAAGTAGTACTTTACGTGTTCAAACACACAACTTTTGAGACTTTCCAAAATTTGAAGCTCGATAACTTCGGCAAATGAGGACCGAATTTGTTAAACAAAGTGTGAAATTAATCAGCTCGACGAGAGTTTGAAGATGCCACAACACATCATTATTGCATCTTGTTGAATTTCCAAGAAAAATAGTACTTTATGTGCTCAAACACACAACTTTTGAGACTTTTCAAACTTTGAAGCTCGATAACTTCGGCAAATGAGGACCAAATTTGTTAAACAAAGTGTGAAATTAATCAGCTCGACGAGAGTTTGAAGATGCCACAACACATCATTATTGGATCTTGTTGAATTTGCAAGAAAAATAGTACTTTACGTGCTCAAACACACAACTTTTGAGACTTTTCAAACTTTGAAGCTCGATAACTTCGGCAAATGAGGACCAAATTTGTTAAACAAAGTGTGAAATTAATCAGCTCGACGAGAGTTTGAAGATGTCACAACACATCATTATTGCATCTTGTTGAATTTCCAAGAAAAATAGTACTGTATGTGCTCAAACACACAACTTTTGAGACTTTTCAAACTTTGAAGCTCGATAACTTCGGCAAATGAGGACCAAATTTGTTAAACAAAGTGTCAAATTAATCAGCTCGATGAGAGTTTGAAGATGTCACAACACATCATTATTGCATCTTGTTGAATTTCCAAGAAAAATAGTACTTTACGTGCTCAAACACACAACTTTTGAGACTTTTCAAACTTTGAAGCTCGATAACTTCGGCAAATGAGGACCGAATTTGTTAAACAAAGTGTGAAATTAATCAGCTCGACGAGAGTTTGAAGATGCCACAACACATCATTATTGCATGTTGTTGAATTTCCAAGAAAAATAGTACTTTATGTGCTCAAACACACAACTTTTGAGACTTTTCAAACTTTGAAGCTCGATAACTTCGGCAAATGAGGACCAAATTTGTTAAACAAAGTGTGAAATTAATCAGCTCGACGAGATCTTTAATATGTCACAACAAATCATTATTGCATCTTGTTGAATTTGCAAGAAAAATAGTACTTTACGTGCTCAAACACACAACTTTTGAGACTTTTCAAACTTTGAAGCTCGATAACTTTGGCAAATGAGGACCGAATTTGTTAAACAAAGTGTGAAATTAATCAGCTCGACGAGAGTTTGAAGATGCCACAACACATCATTATTGCATCTTGTTGAATTTCCAAGAAAAATAGTACTTTATGTGCTCAAACACACAACTTTTGAGACTTTTCAAACTTTGAAGCTCGATAACTTCGGCAAATGAGGACCAAATTTGTTAAACAAAGTGTGAAATTAATCAGCTCGACGAGATCTTTAATATGTCACAACAAATCATTATTGCATCTTGTGGAATTTCCAAGAAACATAGTACTTTATGTGCTCAAACACACAACTTTTGAGACTTTTCAAAATTTGAAGCTCGATAACTTCGGCAGATGAGGACCGAATTTGTTAAACAAAGTGTGAAATTAATCAGCTCGACGAGAGTTTGAAGATGCCACAACACATCATTATTGCATCTTGTTGAATTTCCAAGAAAAATAGTACTTTATGTGCTCAAACACACAACTTTTGAGACTTTTCAAACTTTGAAGCTCGATAACTTCGGCAAATGAGGACCAAATTTGTTAAACAAAGTGTGAAATTAATCAGCTCGACGAGATCTTTAATATGTCACAACAAATCATTATTGCATCTTGTTGAATTTCCAAGAAAAATAGTACTTTACGTGCTCAAACACACAACTTTTGAGACTTTTCAAAATTTGAAGCTCGATAACTTCGGCAGATGAGGACCGAATTTGTTAAACAAAGTGTGAAATTAATCAGCTCGACGAGATCTTTAATATGTCACAACAAATCATTATTGCATCTTGTTGAATTTCCAAGAAAAATAGTACTTTACGTGCTCAAACACACAACTTTTGAGACTTTTCAAAATTTGAAGCTCGATAACTTCGGCAAATGAGGACCAAATTTGTTAAACAAAGTGTGAAATTAATCAGCTCGACGAGATCTTTAATATGTCACAACACATCATTATTGCATCTTGTTGAATTTCCAAGAAAAATAGTACTTTACGTGTTCAAACACACAACTTTTGAGACTTTCCAAAATTTGAAGCTCGATAACTTCGGCAAATGAGGACCAAATTTGTTAAACAAAGTGTGAAATTAATCAGCTCGACGAGATCTTTAATATGTCACAACACATCATTATTGCATCTTGTTGAATTTCCAAGAAAAATAGTACTTTACGTGTTCAAACACACAACTTTTGAGACTTTTCAAAATTTGAAGCTCGATAACTTCGGCAGATGAGGACCGAATTTGTTAAACAAAGTGTGAAATTAATCAGCTCGACGAGAGTTTGAAGATGCCACAACACATCATTATTGCATCTTGTTGAATTTCCAAGAAAAATAGTACTTTATGTGCTCAAACACACAACTTTTGAGACTTTTCAAACTTTGAAGCTCGATAACTTCGGCAAATGAGGACCGAATTTGTTAAACAAAGTGTGAAATTAATCAGCTCGACGAGAGTTTGAAGATGCCACAACACATCATTATTGCATGTTGTTGAATTTCCAAGAAAAATAGTACTTTATGTGCTCAAACACACAACTTTTGAGACTTTTCAAAATTTGAAGCTCGATAACTTCGGCAAATGAGGACCGAATTTGTTAAACAAAGTGTGAAATTAATCAGCTCGACGAGAGTTTGAAGATGCCACAACACATCATTATTGCATCTTGTTGAATTTCCAAGAAAAATAGTACTTTATGTGCTCAAACACACAACTTTTGAGACTTTTCAAACTTTGAAGCTCGATAACTTCGGCAAATGAGGACCAAATTTGTTAAACAAAGTGTGAAATTAATCAGCTCGACGAGATCTTTAATATGTCACAACAAATCATTATTGCATCTTGTTGAATTTCCAAGAAAAATAGTACTTTACGTGCTCAAACACACAACTTTTGAGACTTTTCAAAATTTGAAGCTCGATAACTTCGGCAGATGAGGACCGAATTTGTTAAACAAAGTGTGAAATTAATCAGCTCGACGAGATCTTTAATATGTCACAACAAATCATTATTGCATCTTGTTGAATTTCCAAGAAAAATAGTACTTTACGTGCTCAAACACACAACTTTTGAGACTTTTCAAAATTTGAAGCTCGATAACTTCGGCAAATGAGGACCAAATTTGTTAAACAAAGTGTGAAATTAATCAGCTCGACGAGATCTTTAATATGTCACAACAAATCATTATTGCATCTTGTTGAATTTCCAAGAAAAATAGTACTTTACGTGCTCAAACACACAACTTTTGAGACTTTTCAAAATTTGAAGCTCGATAACTTCGGCAGATGAGGACCGAATTTGTTAAACAAAGTGTCAAATTAATCAGCTCGATGAGAGTTTGAAGATGTCACAACACATCATTATTGCATCTTGTTGAATTTCCAAGAAAAATAGTGCTTTACGTGCTCAAACACACAACTTTTGAGACTTTTCAAACTTTGAAGCTCGATAACTTCGGCAAATGAGGACCAAATTTGTTAAACAAAGTTTGAAATTAATCAGCTCGACGAGAGTTTGAAGATGTCACAACACATCATTATTGCATCTTGTTGAATTTCCAAGAAAAATAGTACTGTATGTGCTCAAACACACAACTTTTGAGACTTTTCAAACTTTGAAGCTCGATAACTTCGGCAAATGAGGACCGAATTTGTTAAACAAAGTGTGAAATTAATCAGCTCGACGAGAGTTTGAAGATGCCACAACACATCATTATTGCATGTTGTTGAATTTCCAAGAAAAATAGTACTGTATGTGCTCAAACACACAACTTTTGAGACTTTTCAAAATTTGAAGCTCGATAACTTCGGCAAATGAGGACCGAATTTGTTAAACAAAGTTTGAAATTAATCAGCTCGACGAGAGTTTGAAGATGTCACAACACATCATTATTGCATCTTGTTGAATTTCCAAGAAAAATAGTACTTTATGTGCTCAAACACACAACTTTTGAGACTTTTCAAACTTTGAAGCTCGATAACTTCGGCAAATGAGGACCAAATTTGTTAAACAAAGTGTGAAATTAATCAGCTCGACGAGATCTTTAATATGTCACAACAAATCATTATTGCATCTTGTTGAATTTCCAAGAAAAATAGTACTTTATGTGCTCAAACACACAACTTTTGAGACTTTTCAAACTTTGAAGCTCGATAACTTCGGCAAATGAGGACCAAATTTGTTAAACAAAGTGTGAAATTAATCAGCTCGACGAGATCTTTAATATGTCACAACACATCATGATTACATCTTGTTGAACTTCCAAGAAAACTAGTACTTTATGTGCTCAAACACACAACTTTTGAGACTTTTCAAAATTTGAAGCTCGATAACTTCGGCAAATGAGGACCAAATTTGTTAAACAAAGTGTGAAATTAATCAGCTCGACGAGATCTTTAATATGTCACAACAAATCATTATTGCATCTTGTTGAATTTCCAAGAAACATAGTACTTTATGTGCTCAAACACACAACTTTTGAGACTTTTCAAAATTTGAAGCTCGATAACTTCGGCAGATGAGGACCGAATTTGTTAAACAAAGTGTGAAATTAATCAGCTCGACGAGAGTTTGAAGATGCCACAACACATCATTATTGCATCTTGTTGAATTTCCAAGAAAAATAGTACTTTATGTGCTCAAACACACAACTTTTGAGACTTTTCAAACTTTGAAGCTCGATAACTTCGGCAAATGAGGACCAAATTTGTTAAACAAAGTGTGAAATTAATCAGCTCGACGAGATCTTTAATATGTCACAACAAATCATTATTGCATCTTGTTGAATTTCCAAGAAAAATAGTACTTTACGTGCTCAAACACACAACTTTTGAGACTTTTCAAAATTTGAAGCTCGATAACTTCGGCAGATGAGGACCGAATTTGTTAAACAAAGTGTGAAATTAATCAGCTCGACGAGATCTTTAATATGTCACAACAAATCATTATTGCATCTTGTTGAATTTCCAAGAAAAATAGTACTTTACGTGCTCAAACACACAACTTTTGAGACTTTTCAAAATTTGAAGCTCGATAACTTCGGCAGATGAGGACCGAATTTGTTAAACAAAGTGTGAAATTAATCAGCTCGACGAGATCTTTAATATGTCACAACAAATCATTATTGCATCTTGTTGAATTTCCAAGAAAAATAGTACTTTACGTGCTCAAACACACAACTTTTGAGACTTTTCAAAATTTGAAGCTCGATAACTTCGGCAAATGAGGACCAAATTTGTTAAACAAAGTGTGAAATTAATCAGCTCGACGAGATCTTTAATATGTCACAACACATCATTATTGCATCTTGTTGAATTTCCAAGAAAAATAGTACTTTACGTGTTCAAACACACAACTTTTGAGACTTTTCAAAATTTGAAGCTCGATAACTTCGGCAGATGAGGACCGAATTTGTTAAACAAAGTGTGAAATTAATCAGCTCGACGAGAGTTTGAAGATGCCACAACACATCATTATTGCATCTTGTTGAATTTCCAAGAAAAATAGTACTTTATGTGCTCAAACACACAACTTTTGAGACTTTTCAAACTTTGAAGCTCGATAACTTCGGCAAATGAGGACCAAATTTGTTAAACAAAGTGTGAAATTAATCAGCTCGACGAGATCTTTAATATGTCACAACAAATCATTATTGCATCTTGTTGAATTTCCAAGAAAAATAGTACTTTACGTGCTCAAACACACAACTTTTGAGACTTTTCAAAATTTGAAGCTCGATAACTTCGGCAGATGAGGACCGAATTTGTTAAACAAAGTGTGAAATTAATCAGCTCGACGAGATCTTTAATATGTCACAACAAATCATTATTGCATCTTGTTGAATTTCCAAGAAAAATAGTACTTTACGTGCTCAAACACACAACTTTTGAGACTTTTCAAAATTTGAAGCTCGATAACTTCGGCAAATGAGGACCAAATTTGTTAAACAAAGTGTGAAATTAATCAGCTCGACGAGATCTTTAATATGTCACAACACATCATTATTGCATCTTGTTGAATTTCCAAGAAAAATAGTACTTTACGTGTTCAAACACACAACTTTTGAGACTTTCCAAAATTTGAAGCTCGATAACTTCGGCAAATGAGGACCAAATTTGTTAAACAAAGTGTGAAATTAATCAGCTCGACGAGATCTTTAATATGTCACAACACATCATTATTGCATCTTGTTGAATTTCCAAGAAAAATAGTACTTTACGTGTTCAAACACACAACTTTTGAGACTTTTCAAAATTTGAAGCTCGATAACTTCGGCAGATGAGGACCGAATTTGTTAAACAAAGTGTGAAATTAATCAGCTCGACGAGAGTTTGAAGATGCCACAACACATCATTATTGCATCTTGTTGAATTTCCAAGAAAAATAGTACTTTATGTGCTCAAACACACAACTTTTGAGACTTTTCAAACTTTGAAGCTCGATAACTTCGGCAAATGAGGACCGAATTTGTTAAACAAAGTGTGAAATTAATCAGCTCGACGAGAGTTTGAAGATGCCACAACACATCATTATTGCATGTTGTTGAATTTCCAAGAAAAATAGTACTTTATGTGCTCAAACACACAACTTTTGAGACTTTTCAAAATTTGAAGCTCGATAACTTCGGCAAATGAGGACCGAATTTGTTAAACAAAGTGTGAAATTAATCAGCTCGACGAGAGTTTGAAGATGCCACAACACATCATTATTGCATCTTGTTGAATTTCCAAGAAAAATAGTACTTTATGTGCTCAAACACACAACTTTTGAGACTTTTCAAACTTTGAAGCTCGATAACTTCGGCAAATGAGGACCAAATTTGTTAAACAAAGTGTGAAATTAATCAGCTCGACGAGATCTTTAATATGTCACAACAAATCATTATTGCATCTTGTTGAATTTCCAAGAAAAATAGTACTTTACGTGCTCAAACACACAACTTTTGAGACTTTTCAAAATTTGAAGCTCGATAACTTCGGCAGATGAGGACCGAATTTGTTAAACAAAGTGTGAAATTAATCAGCTCGACGAGATCTTTAATATGTCACAACAAATCATTATTGCATCTTGTTGAATTTCCAAGAAAAATAGTACTTTACGTGCTCAAACACACAACTTTTGAGACTTTTCAAAATTTGAAGCTCGATAACTTCGGCAAATGAGGACCAAATTTGTTAAACAAAGTGTGAAATTAATCAGCTCGACGAGATCTTTAATATGTCACAACAAATCATTATTGCATCTTGTTGAATTTCCAAGAAAAATAGTACTTTACGTGCTCAAACACACAACTTTTGAGACTTTTCAAAATTTGAAGCTCGATAACTTCGGCAGATGAGGACCGAATTTGTTAAACAAAGTGTCAAATTAATCAGCTCGATGAGAGTTTGAAGATGTCACAACACATCATTATTGCATCTTGTTGAATTTCCAAGAAAAATAGTGCTTTACGTGCTCAAACACACAACTTTTGAGACTTTTCAAACTTTGAAGCTCGATAACTTCGGCAAATGAGGACCAAATTTGTTAAACAAAGTTTGAAATTAATCAGCTCGACGAGAGTTTGAAGATGTCACAACACATCATTATTGCATCTTGTTGAATTTCCAAGAAAAATAGTACTGTATGTGCTCAAACACACAACTTTTGAGACTTTTCAAACTTTGAAGCTCGATAACTTCGGCAAATGAGGACCGAATTTGTTAAACAAAGTGTGAAATTAATCAGCTCGACGAGAGTTTGAAGATGCCACAACACATCATTATTGCATGTTGTTGAATTTCCAAGAAAAATAGTACTTTACGTGCTCAAACACACAACTTTTGAGACTTTTCAAAATTTGAAGCTCGATAACTTCGGCAGATGAGGACCGAATTTGTTAAACAAAGTGTGAAATTAATCAGCTCGACGAGATCTTTAATATGTCACAACAAATCATTATTGCATCTTGTTGAATTTCCAAGAAAAATAGTACTTTACGTGCTCAAACACACAACTTTTGAGACTTTTCAAAATTTGAAGCTCGATAACTTCGGCAAATGAGGACCAAATTTGTTAAACAAAGTGTGAAATTAATCAGCTCGACGAGATCTTTAATATGTCACAACACATCATTATTGCATCTTGTTGAATTTCCAAGAAAAATAGTACTTTACGTGTTCAAACACACAACTTTTGAGACTTTCCAAAATTTGAAGCTCGATAACTTCGGCAAATGAGGACCAAATTTGTTAAACAAAGTGTGAAATTAATCAGCTCGACGAGATCTTTAATATGTCACAACACATCATTATTGCATCTTGTTGAATTTCCAAGAAAAATAGTACTTTACGTGTTCAAACACACAACTTTTGAGACTTTTCAAAATTTGAAGCTCGATAACTTCGGCAGATGAGGACCGAATTTGTTAAACAAAGTGTGAAATTAATCAGCTCGACGAGAGTTTGAAGATGCCACAACACATCATTATTGCATCTTGTTGAATTTCCAAGAAAAATAGTACTTTATGTGCTCAAACACACAACTTTTGAGACTTTTCAAACTTTGAAGCTCGATAACTTCGGCAAATGAGGACCAAATTTGTTAAACAAAGTGTGAAATTAATCAGCTCGACGAGATCTTTAATATGTCACAACAAATCATTATTGCATCTTGTTGAATTTCCAAGAAAAATAGTACTTTACGTGCTCAAACACACAACTTTTGAGACTTTTCAAAATTTGAAGCTCGATAACTTCGGCAGATGAGGACCGAATTTGTTAAACAAAGTGTGAAATTAATCAGCTCGACGAGATCTTTAATATGTCACAACAAATCATTATTGCATCTTGTTGAATTTCCAAGAAAAATAGTACTTTACGTGCTCAAACACACAACTTTTGAGACTTTTCAAAATTTGAAGCTCGATAACTTCGGCAAATGAGGACCAAATTTGTTAAACAAAGTGTGAAATTAATCAGCTCGACGAGATCTTTAATATGTCACAACACATCATTATTGCATCTTGTTGAATTTCCAAGAAAAATAGTACTTTACGTGTTCAAACACACAACTTTTGTGACTTTCCAAAATTTGAAGCTCGATAACTTCGGCAAATGAGGACCGAATTTGTTAAACAAAGTGTGAAATTAATCAGCTCGACGAGAGTTTGAAGATGCCACAACACATCATTATTGCATCTTGTTGAATTTCCAAGAAAAATAGTACTTTATGTGCTCAAACACACAACTTTTGAGACTTTTCAAACTTTGAAGCTCGATAACTTCGGCAAATGAGGACCAAATTTGTTAAACAAAGTGTGAAATTAATCAGCTCGACGAGAGTTTGAAGATGCCACAACACATCATTATTGGATCTTGTTGAATTTGCAAGAAAAATAGTACTTTACGTGTTCAAACACACAACTTTTGTGACTTTTCAAACTTTGAAGCTCGATAACTTCGGCAAATGAGGACCAAATTTGTTAAACAAAGTGTGAAATTAATCAGCTCGACGAGAGTTTGAAGATGTCACAACACATCATTATTGCATCTTTTTGAATTTCCAAGAAAAATAGTACTGTATGTGCTCAAACACACAACTTTTGAGACTTTTCAAACTTTGAAGCTCGATAACTTCGGCAAATGAGGACCGAATTTGTTAAACAAAGTGTGAAATTAATCAGCTCGACGAGAGTTTGAAGATGTCACAACACATCATTATTGCATCTTGTTGAATTTCCAAGAAAAATAGTACTGTATGTGCTCAAACACACAACTTTTGAGACTTTTCAAACTTTGAAGCTCGATAACTTCGGCAAATGAGGACCAAATTTGTTAAACAAAGTGTCAAATTAATCAGCTCGATGAGAGTTTGAAGATGTCACAACACATCATTATTGCATCTTGTTGAATTTCCAAGAAAAATAGTACTTTACGTGCTCAAACACAAAACTTTTGAGACTTTTCAAACTTTGAAGCTCGATAACTTCGGCAAATGAGGACCGAATTTGTTAAACAAAGTGTGAAATTAATCAGCTCGACGAGAGTTTGAAGATGCCACAACACATCATTATTGGATCTTGTTGAATTTGCAAGAAAAATAGTACTTTACGTGCTCAAACACACAACTTTTGAGACTTTTCAAACTTTGAAGCTCGATAACTTTGGCAAATGAGAACCAAATTTGTTAAACAAAGTGTGAAATTAATCAGCTCGACGAGAGTTTGAAGATGTCACAACACATCATTATTGCATCTTGTTGAATTTCCAAGAAAAATAGTACTTTATGTGCTCAAACACACAACTTTTGAGACTTTTCAAAATTTGAAGCTCGATAACTTCGGCAAATGAGGACCGAATTTGTTAAACAAAGTGTGAAATTAATCAGCTCGACGAGAGTTTGAAGATGCCACAACACATCATTATTGCATCTTGTTGAATTTCCAAGAAAAATAGTACTTTATGTGCTCAAACACACAACTTTTGAGACTTTTCAAACTTTGAAGCTCGATAACTTCGGCAAATGAGGACCAAATTTGTTAAACAAAGTGTGAAATTAATCAGCTCGACGAGATCTTTAATATGTCACAACAAATCATTATTGCATCTTGTTGAATTTCCAAGAAAAATAGTACTTTACGTGCTCAAACACACAACTTTTGAGACTTTTCAAAATTTGAAGCTCGATAACTTCGGCAGATGAGGACCGAATTTGTTAAACAAAGTGTGAAATTAATCAGCTCGACGAGATCTTTAATATGTCACAACAAATCATTATTGCATCTTGTTGAATTTCCAAGAAAAATAGTACTTTACGTGCTCAAACACACAACTTTTGAGACTTTTCAAAATTTGAAGCTCGATAACTTCGGCAAATGAGGACCAAATTTGTTAAACAAAGTGTGAAATTAATCAGCTCGACGAGATCTTTAATATGTCACAACAAATCATTATTGCATCTTGTTGAATTTCCAAGAAAAATAGTACTTTACGTGCTCAAACACACAACTTTTGAGACTTTTCAAAATTTGAAGCTCGATAACTTCGGCAGATGAGGACCGAATTTGTTAAACAAAGTGTCAAATTAATCAGCTCGATGAGAGTTTGAAGATGTCACAACACATCATTATTGCATCTTGTTGAATTTCCAAGAAAAATAGTGCTTTACGTGCTCAAACACACAACTTTTGAGACTTTTCAAACTTTGAAGCTCGATAACTTCGGCAAATGAGGACCAAATTTGTTAAACAAAGTTTGAAATTAATCAGCTCGACGAGAGTTTGAAGATGTCACAACACATCATTATTGCATCTTGTTGAATTTCCAAGAAAAATAGTACTGTATGTGCTCAAACACACAACTTTTGAGACTTTTCAAACTTTGAAGCTCGATAACTTCGGCAAATGAGGACCGAATTTGTTAAACAAAGTGTGAAATTAATCAGCTCGACGAGAGTTTGAAGATGCCACAACACATCATTATTGCATCTTGTTGAATTTCCAAGAAAAATAGTACTTTATGTGCTCAAACACACAACTTTTGAGACTTTTCAAAATTTGAAGCTCGATAACTTCGGCAGATGAGGACCGAATTTGTTAAACAAAGTGTGAAATTAATCAGCTCGACGAGATCTTTAATATGTCACAACACATCATTATTGCATCTTGTTGAATTTCCAAGAAAAATAGTACTTTACGTGTTCAAACACACAACTTTTGAGACTTTTCAAAATTTGAAGCTCGATAACTTCGGCAAATGAGGACCGAATTTGTTAAACAAAGTGTGAAATTAATCAGCTCGACGAGAGTTTGAAGATGCCACAACACATCATTATTGCATCTTGTTGAATTTCCAAGAAAAATAGTACTTTATGTGCTCAAACACACAACTTTTGAGACTTTTCAAAATTTGAAGCTCGATAACTTCGGCAAATGAGGACCGAATTTGTTAAACAAAGTGTGAAATTAATCAGCTCGACGAGAGTTTGAAGATGCCACAACACATCATTATTGCATCTTGTTGAATTTCCAAGAAAAATAGTACTTTATGTGCTCAAACACACAACTTTTGAGACTTTTCAAACTTTGAAGCTCGATAACTTCGGCAAATGAGGACCGAATTTGTTAAACAAAGTGTGAAATTAATCAGCTCGACGAGAGTTTGAAGATGCCACAACACATCATTATTGCATCTTGTTGAATTTCCAAGAAAAATAGTACTTTATGTGCTCAAACACACAACTTTTGAGACTTTTCAAAATTTGAAGCTCGATAACTTCGGCAAATGAGGACCGAATTTGTTAAACAAAGTGTGAAATTAATCAGCTCGACGAGAGTTTGAAGATGCCACAACACATCATTATTGCATCTTGTTGAATTTCCAAGAAAAATAGTACTTTATGTGCTCAAACACACAACTTTTGAGACTTTTCAAAATTTGAAGCTCGATAACTTCGGCAGATGAGGACCGAATTTGTTAAACAAAGTGTGAAATTAATCAGCTCGACGAGATCTTTAATATGTCACAACACATCATTATTGCATCTTGTTGAATTTCCAAGAAAAATAGTACTTTACGTGTTCAAACACACAACTTTTGAGACTTTCCAAAATTTGAAGCTCGATAACTTCGGCAAATGAGGACCGAATTTGTTAAACAAAGTGTGAAATTAATCAGCTCGACGAGATCTTTAATATGTCACAACACATCATTATTGCATCTTGTTGAATTTCCAAGAAAAATAGTACTTTACGTGCTCAAACACACAACTTTTGTGACTTTTCAAAATTTGAAGCTCGATAACTTCGGCAAATGAGGACCAAATTTGTTAAACAAAGTGTGAAATTAATCAGCTCGACGAGATCTTTAATATGTCACAACACATCATTATTGCATCTTGTTGAATTTCCAAGAAAAATAGTACTTTACGTGTTCAAACACACAACTTTTGAGACTTTCCAAAATTTGAAGCTCGATAACTTCGGCAAATGAGGACCGAATTTGTTAAACAAAGTGTGAAATTAATCAGCTCGACGAGAGTTTGAAGATGCCACAACACATCATTATTGCATCTTGTTGAATTTCCAAGAAAAATAGTACTTTATGTGCTCAAACACACAACTTTTGAGACTTTTCAAACTTTGAAGCTCGATAACTTCGGCAAATGAGGACCAAATTTGTTAAACAAAGTGTGAAATTAATCAGCTCGACGAGAGTTTGAAGATGCCACAACACATCATTATTGGATCTTGTTGAATTTGCAAGAAAAATAGTACTTTACGTGCTCAAACACACAACTTTTGAGACTTTTCAAACTTTGAAGCTCGATAACTTCGGCAAATGAGGACCAAATTTGTTAAACAAAGTGTGAAATTAATCAGCTCGACGAGAGTTTGAAGATGTCACAACACATCATTATTGCATCTTGTTGAATTTCCAAGAAAAATAGTACTGTATGTGCTCAAACACACAACTTTTGAGACTTTTCAAACTTTGAAGCTCGATAACTTTGGCAAATGAGGACCAAATTTGTTAAACAAAGTGTGAAATTAATCAGCTCGACGAGAGTTTGAAGATGTCACAACACATCATTATTGCATCTTGTTGAATTTCCAAGAAAAATAGTACTGTATGTGCTCAAACACACAACTTTTGAGACTTTTCAAACTTTGAAGCTCGATAACTTCGGCAAATGAGGACCGAATTTGTTAAACAAAGTGTGAAATTAATCAGCTCGACGAGAGTTTGAAGATGCCACAACACATCATTATTGCATGTTGTTGAATTTCCAAGAAAAATAGTACTTTATGTGCTCAAACACACAACTTTTGAGACTTTTCAAACTTTGAAGCTCGATAACTTCGGCAAATGAGGACCGAATTTGTTAAACAAAGTGTGAAATTAATCAGCTCGACGAGAGTTTGAAGATGCCACAACACATCATTATTGCATGTTGTTGAATTTCCAAGAAAAATAGTACTTTATGTGCTCAAACACACAACTTTTGAGACTTTTCAAACTTTGAAGCTCGATAACTTTGGCAAGCTTTCTTGGAAGTTCAACAAGATGCAATTCTGATGTGTTGTGACATCTTCAAAATCTCGTCGAGCTGATTAATTTGACACTTTGTTTAAGGAATTTAGTACTCATTTGCCGAAGTTATCGAGCTTCAAATTTTGAAAAGTCACACAAGTTGTGTGTTTGAGAACATAAAGTACTATTTTTCTTGGAAGTTCAACAAGATGCAATTCTGATGTGTTGTGACATCTTCAAAATCTCGTCGAACTGATTAATTTGACACTTTGTTTAACAAATTTGGTCCTCATTTGCCGAAGTTAGCGAGCTTCAAAGTTTGAAAAGTCACACAAGTTGTGTGTTTGAGCACATAAAGTACTATTTTTCTTGGAAATTCAACAAGATGCAATCATGATGTGTTGTGACATATTCAAAATCTCGTCGAGCTGATTAATTTGACACTTTGTTTAACAAATTTGGTTCTCATTTGCCGAAGTTATCGAGCTTCAAAATTTGAAAAGTCACAAAAGTTGTTTGTTTGAGCACATAAAGTACTATTTTTCTTGGAAGTTCAACAAGATGCAATTCTGATGTGTTATGTCATGTTAAAGATCTCATCGAGCTGATTAATTTGACACTCTGTTTAACAAATTTGGTCCTCATTTGCCGAAGTTATCGAGCTTCAAAGTTTGAAAAGTCACACAAGTTGTGTGTTTGAGCACATAAAGTACTATTTTTCTTGGAAGTTCAACAAGATGCAATTCTGATGTGTTGTGACATCTTCAAAATCTCGTCGAGCTGATTAATTTGACAATTTGTGTAACAAATTTGGTCCTCATTTGCCGAAGTTATCGAGCTTCAAAGTTTTAAAAGTCACACAAGTTGTGTGTTTGATCACATAAAGTACTATTTTTCTTGGAAGTTCAACAAGATGCAATTCCGATTTTTTGTGTCATGTTAAAGATCTCGTCGAGCTGATTAATTTGACACTTTGGTTAACAAATTTGGTACACATTTGCCAAAGTTATCGAGCTTCAAAATTGGAAAAGTCATAAAAGTTGTGTGTTTGAGCACATAAATTACTATTTTTCTTGGAAATTCCACAAGATGCAATCATGATGTGTTGTGACATATTCAAAATCTCGTCGAGCTGATTAATTTGAAACTTTGTTTAAAAAATTTGGTCTTCATTTGCCGAAGCTATCGAGCTTCAAAGTTTGAAAAGTCACACAAGTTGTGTGTTTGAGCACATAAAGTACTATTTTTCTTGGAAGTTCAACAAGATGCAATTCTGATGTGTTGTGACATCTTCAAAATCTCGTCGAGCTGATTAATTTGACACTTTGTTTAAGGAATTTAGTACTCATTTGCCGAAGTTATCGAGCTTCAAATTTTGAAAAGTCACACAAGTTGTGTGTTTGAGCACATAAAGTACTATTTTTCTTGGAAGTTCAACAAGATGCAATTCTGATGTGTTGTGACATCTTCAAAATCTCGTCGAGCTGATTAATTTGACACTTTGTTTAAGGAATTTAGTACTCATTTGCCGAAGTTATCGAGCTTCAAATTTTGAAAAGTCACACAAGTTGTGTGTTTGAGAACATAAAGTACTATTTTTCTTGGAAGTTCAACAAGATGCAATTCTGATGTGTTGTGACATCTTCAAAATCTCGTCGAACTGATTAATTTGACACTTTGTTTAACAAATTTGGTCCTCATTTGCCGAAGTTAGCGAGCTTCAAATTTTGAAAAGTCACACAAGTTGTGTGTTTGAGAACATAAAGTACTATTTTTCTTGGAAGTTCAACAAGATGCAATTCTGATGTGTTGTGACATCTTCAAAATCTCGTCGAGCTGATTAATTTGACACTTTGTTTAACAAATTTGGTTCTCATTTGCCGAAGTTATCGAGCTTCAAAATTTGAAAAGTCACAAAAGTTGTTTGTTTGAGCACATAAAGTACTATTTTTCTTGGAAGTTCAACAAGATGCAATTCTGATGTGTTATGTCATGTTAAAGATCTCATCGAGCTGATTAATTTGACACTCTGTTTAACAAATTTGGTCCTCATTTGCCGAAGTTATCGAGCTTCAAAGTTTGAAAAGTCACACAAGTTGTGTGTTTGAGCACATAAAGTACTATTTTTCTTGGAAGTTCAACAAGATGCAATTCTGATGTGTTGTGACATCTTCAAAATCTCGTCGAGCTGATTAATTTGACAATTTGTGTAACAAATTTGGTCCACATTTGCCGAAGTTATCGAGCTTCAAAGTTTTAAAAGTCACACAAGTTGTGTGTTTGATCACATAAAGTACTATTTTTCTTGGAAGTTCAACAAGATGCAATTCTGATGTGTTGTGACATCTTCAAAATCTCGTCGAGCTGATTAATTTGACAATTTGTGTAACAAATTTGGTCCACATTTGCCGAAGTTATCGAGCTTCAAAGTTTTAAAAGTCACACAAGTTGTGTGTTTGAGCACATAAAGTACTATTTTTCTTGGAAGTTCAACAAGATGCAATTCCTATTTTTTGTGTCATGTTAAAGATCTCGTCGAGCTGATTAATTTGACACTTTGGTTAACAAATTTGGTACACATTTGCCAAAGTTATCGAGCTTCAAAATTGGAAAAGTCATAAAAGTTGTGTGTTTGAGCACATAAATTACTATTTTTCTTGGAAATTCCACAAGATGCAATCATGATGTGTTGTGACATATTCAAAATCTCGTCGAGCTGATTAATTTGAAACTTTGTTTAAAAAATTTGGTCTTCATTTGCCGAAGCTATCGAGCTTCAAAGTTTGAAAAGTCACACAAGTTGTGTGTTTGAGCACATAAAGTACTATTTTTCTTGGAAGTTCAACAAGATGCAATTCTGATGTGTTATGTCATGTTAAAGATCTCATCGAGCTGATTAATTTGACACTCTGTTTAACAAATTTGGTCCTCATTTGCCGAAGTTATCGAGCTTCAAAGTTTGAAAAGTCACACAAGTTGTGTGTTTGAGCACATAAAGTACTATTTTTCTTGGAAGTTCAACAAGATGCAATTCTGATGTGTTGTGACATCTTCAAAATCTCGTCGAGCTGATTAATTTGACACTTTGTTTAAGGAATTTGGTACTCATTTGCCGAAGTTATCGAGCTTCAAAGTTTTAAAAGTCACACAAGTTGTGTGTTTGAGCACATAAAGTACTATTTTTCTTGGAAGTTCAACAAGATGCAATTCTGATGTGTTGTGACATCTTCAAAATCTCGTCGAGCTGATTAATTTGACACTTTGTTTAAGGAATTTGGTACTCATTTGCCGAAGTTATCGAGCTTCAAAGTTTTAAAAGTCACACAAGTTGTGTGTTTGATCACATAAAGTACTATTTTTCTTGGAAGTTCAACAAGATGCAATTCCGATTTTTTGTGTCATGTTAAAGATCTCGTCGAGCTGATTAATTTGACACTTTGGTTAACAAATTTGGTACACATTTGCCAAAGTTATCGAGCTTCAAAATTGGAAAAGTCATAAAAGTTGTGTGTTTGAGCACATAAATTACTATTTTTCTTGGAAATTCCACAAGATGCAATCATGATGTGTTGTGACATATTCAAAATCTCGTCGAGCTGATTAATTTGAAACTTTGTTTAATAAATTTGGTCTTCATTTGCCGAAGCTATCGAGCTTCAAAATTTGAAAAGTCACACAAGTTGTGTGTTTGAGCACATAAAGTACTATTTTTCTTGGAAGTTCAACAAGATGCAATTCTGATGTGTTGTGACATCTTCAAAATCTCGTCGAGCTGATTAATTTGACACTTTGTTTAAGGAATTTAGTACTCATTGGACGAAGTTATCGAGCTTCAAAATTTGAAAAGTCACACAAGTTGTGTGTTTGAGCACATAAAGTACTATTTTTCTTGGAAATTCAACAAGATGCAATCATGATGTGTTGTGACATATTCAAAATCTCGTCGAGCTGATTAATTTGACACTTTGTTTAACAAATTTGGTTCTCATTTGCCGAAGTTATCGAGCTTCAAAATTTGAAAAGTCACAAAAGTTGTTTGTTTGAGCACATAAAGTACTATTTTTCTTGGAAGTTCAACAAGATGCAATTCTGATGTGTTATGTCATGTTAAAGATCTCATCGAGCTGATTAATTTGACACTCTGTTTAACAAATTTGGTGCTCATTTGCCGAAGTTATCGAGCTTCAAAGTTTGAAAAGTCACACAAGTTGTGTGTTTGAGCACATAAAGTACTATTTTTCTTGGAAATTCCACAAGATGCAATCATGATGTGTTGTGACATATTCAAAATCTCGTCGAGCTGATTAATTTGACACTTTGTTTAACAAATTTGGTTCTCATTTGCCGAAGTTATCGAGCTTCAAAATTTGAAAAGTCACAAAAGTTGTTTGTTTGAGCACATAAAGTACTATTTTTCTTGGAAGTTCAACAAGATGCAATTCTGATGTGTTATGTCATGTTAAAGATCTCATCGAGCTGATTAATTTGACACTCTGTTTAACAAATTTGGTGCTCATTTGCCGAAGTTATCGAGCTTCAAAGTTTGAAAAGTCACACAAGTTGTGTGTTTGAGCACATAAAGTACTATTTTTCTTGGAAGTTCAACAAGATGCAATTCTGATGTGTTGTGACATCTTCAAAATCTCGTCGAGCTGATTAATTTGACACTCTGTTTAACAAATTTGGTCCTCATTTGCCGAAGTTATCGAGCTTCAAAGTTTGAAAAGTCACACAAGTTGTGTGTTTGAGCACATAAAGTACTATTTTTCTTGGAAGTTCAACAAGATGCAATTCTGATGTGTTGTGACATCTTCAAAATCTCGTCGAGCTGATTAATTTGACAATTTGTGTAACAAATTTGGTCCACATTTGCCAAAGTTATCGAGCTTCAAAATTGGAAAAGTCATAAAAGTTGTGTGTTTGAGCACATAAATTACTATTTTTCTTGGAAATTCCACAAGATGCAATCATGATGTGTTGTGACATATTCAAAATCTCGTCGAGCTGATTAATTTGAAACTTTGTTTAAAAAATTTGGTCTTCATTTGCCGAAGCTATCGAGCTTCAAAGTTTGAAAAGTCACACAAGTTGTGTGTTTGAGCACATAAAGTACTATTTTTCTTGGAAGTTCAACAAGATGCAATTCTGATGTGTTGTGTCATGTTAAAGATCTCATCGAGCTGATTAATTTGACACTCTGTTTAACAAATTTTGTCCTCATTTGCCGAAGTTATCGAGCTTCAAAGTTTGAAAAGTCACAAAAGTTGTGTGTTTGGGCACATAAAGTACTATTTTTCTTGGAAATTCAACAAGATGCAATCATGAATTGTTGTGTCATTTTAAAGATCTCGTCGAGCTGATTAATTTGACACTTTGGTTAACAAATTTGGTCCACCTTTGCCGAAGTTGTCGAGCTTCAAAGTTTGAAAAGTCACAAAAGTTGTGTGTTTGAGCCATTAAGTACTATTTTTCTTGGAAGTTCAACAAGATGCAATCACGATGTGTTGTGACATCTTCAAAATCTCGTTGAGGTGATTAATTTGACACTCTGTTTAACAAATTTGGTCCACATTTGCCGAAGTTATCGAGCTTCAAAGTTTTAAAAGTCACACAAGTTGTGTGTTTGAGCACATAAAGTACTATTTTTCTTGGAAGTTCAACAAGATGCAATTCTGATGTGTTATGTCATGTTAAAGATCTCATCGAGCTGATTAATTTGACACTCTGTTTAACAAATTTGGTCCTCATTTGCCGAAGTTATCGAGCTTCAAAGTTTGAAAAGTCACACAAGTTGTGTGTTTGAGCACATAAAGTACTATTTTTCTTGGAAATTCCACAAGATGCAATCATGATGTGTTGTGACATATTCAAAATCTCGTCGAGCTGATTAATTTGACACTTTGTTTAACAAATTTGTTCCTCATTTGCCGAAGTTAACGAGCATCAAAGTTTGAAAAGTCACAAAAGTTGTGTGTTTGAGCACATAAAGTACTATTTTTCTTGGAAGTTCAACAAGATGCAATTCTGATGTGCTGTGACATCTTCAAAATCTCGTCGAGCTGATTAATTTGACACTTTGTTTAAGGAATTTGGTACTCATTTGCCGAAGTTATCGAGCTTCAAAGTTTTAAAAGTCACACAAGTTGTGTGTTTGAGCACATAAAGTACTATTTTTCTTGGAAGTTCAACAAGATGCAATTCTGATGTGTTGTGACATCTTCAAAATCTCGTCGAGCTGATTAATTTGACAATTTGTGTAACAAATTTGGTCCTCATTTGCCGAAGTTATCGAGCTTCAAAGTTTGAAAAGTCACAAAAGTTGTGTGTTTGAGCACATAAAGCACTATTTTTCTTAGAAGTTCAACAAGATGCAATTCCGATTTTTTGTGTCATGTTAAAGATCTCGTCGAGCTGATTAATTTGACACTTTGGTTAACAAATTTGGTACACATTTGCCAAAGTTATCGAGCTTCAAAATTGGAAAAGTCATAAAAGTTGTGTGTTTGAGCACATAAATTACTATTTTTCTTGGAAATTCCACAAGATGCAATCATGATGTGTTGTGACATATTCAAAATCTCGTCGAGCTGATTAATTTGAAACTTTGTTTAAAAAATTTGGTCTTCATTTGCCGAAGCTATCGAGCTTCAAAGTTTGAAAAGTCACACAAGTTGTGTGTTTGAGCACATAAAGTACTATTTTTCTTGGAAGTTCAACAAGATGCAATTCTGATGTGTTGTGACATCTTCAAAATCTCGTCGAGCTGATTAATTTGACACTTTGTTTAAGGAATTTAGTACTCATTTGCCGAAGTTATCGAGCTTCAAATTTTGAAAAGTCACACAAGTTGTGTGTTTGAGCACATAAAGTACTATTTTTCTTGGAAGTTCAACAAGATGCAATTCTGATGTGTTGTGACATCTTCAAAATCTCGTCGAGCTGATTAATTTGACACTTTGTTTAAAGAATTTAGTACTCATTTGCCGAAGTTATCGAGCTTCAAATTTTGAAAAGTCACACAAGTTGTGTGTTTGAGAACATAAAGTACTATTTTTCTTGGAAGTTCAACAAGATGCAATTCTGATGTGTTGTGACATCTTCAAAATCTCGTCGAACTGATTAATTTGACACTTTGTTTAACAAATTTGGTCCTCATTTGCCGAAGTTAGCGAGCTTCAAAGTTTGAAAAGTCACACAAGTTGTGTGTTTGAGCACATAAAGTACTATTTTTCTTGGAAATTCAACAAGATGCAATTCTGATGTGTTATGTCATGTTAAAGATCTCATCGAGCTGATTAATTTGACACTCTGTTTAACAAATTTGGTCCTCATTTGCCGAAGTTATCGAGCTTCAAAGTTTGAAAAGTCACACAAGTTGTGTGTTTGAGCACATAAAGTACTATTTTTCTTGGAAGTTCAACAAGATGCAATTCTGATGTGTTGTGACATCTTCAAAATCTCGTCGAGCTGATTAATTTGACAATTTGTGTAACAAATTTGGTCCTCATTTGCCGAAGTTATCGAGCTTCAAAGTTTTAAAAGTCACACAAGTTGTGTGTTTGATCACATAAAGTACTATTTTTCTTGGAAGTTCAACAAGATGCAATTCCGATTTTTTGTGTCATGTTAAAGATCTCGTCGAGCTGATTAATTTGACACTTTGGTTAACAAATTTGGTACACATTTGCCAAAGTTATCGAGCTTCAAAATTGGAAAAGTCATAAAAGTTGTGTGTTTGAGCACATAAATTACTATTTTTCTTGGAAATTCCACAAGATGCAATCATGATGTGTTGTGACATATTCAAAATCTCGTCGAGCTGATTAATTTGAAACTTTGTTTAAAAAATTTGGTCTTCATTTGCCGAAGCTATCGAGCTTCAAAGTTTGAAAAGTCACACAAGTTGTGTGTTTGAGCACATAAAGTACTATTTTTCTTGGAAGTTCAACAAGATGCAATTCTGATGTGTTGTGACATCTTCAAAATCTCGTCGAGCTGATTAATTTGACACTTTGTTTAAGGAATTTAGTACTCATTTGCCGAAGTTATCGAGCTTCAAATTTTGAAAAGTCACACAAGTTGTGTGTTTGAGCACATAAAGTACTATTTTTCTTGGAAGTTCAACAAGATGCAATTCTGATGTGTTGTGACATCTTCAAAATCTCGTCGAGCTGATTAATTTGACACTTTGTTTAAGGAATTTGGTACTCATTTGCCGAAGTTATCGAGCTTCAAAGTTTTAAAAGTCACACAAGTTGTGTGTTTGAGCACATAAAGTACTATTTTTCTTGGAAGTTCAACAAGATGCAATTCTGATGTGTTGTGACATCTTCAAAATCTCGTCGAGCTGATTAATTTGACAATTTGTGTAACAAATTTGGTCCTCATTTGCCGAAGTTATCGAGCTTCAAAGTTTGAAAAGTCACAAAAGTTGTGTGTTTGAGCACATAAAGCACTATTTTTCTTAGAAGTTCAACAAGATGCAATTCCGATTTTTTGTGTCATGTTAAAGATCTCGTCGAGCTGATTAATTTGACACTTTGGTTAACAAATTTGGTACACATTTGCCAAAGTTATCGAGCTTCAAAATTGGAAAAGTCATAAAAGTTGTGTGTTTGA
Source organism: Euwallacea fornicatus (assembly GCF_040115645.1). Lineage (NCBI taxonomy): Eukaryota > Metazoa > Arthropoda > Insecta > Coleoptera > Curculionidae > Euwallacea > Euwallacea fornicatus. The sequence goes on along the minus strand of NW_027096017.1, from coordinate 506,591 downwards.
GCACATAAATTACTATTTTTCTTGGAAATTCCACAAGATGCAATCATGATGTGTTGTGACATATTCAAAATCTCGTCGAGCTGATTAATTTGAAACTTTGTTTAAAAAATTTGGTCTTCATTTGCCGAAGCTATCGAGCTTCAAAGTTTGAAAAGTCACACAAGTTGTGTGTTTGAGCACATAAAGTACTATTTTTCTTGGAAGTTCAACAAGATGCAATTCTGATGTGTTGTGACATCTTCAAAATCTCGTCGAACTGATTAATTTGACACTTTGTTTAACAAATTTGGTCCTCATTTGCCGAAGTTAGCGAGCTTCAAAGTTTGAAAAGTCACACAAGTTGTGTGTTTGAGCACATAAAGTACTATTTTTCTTGGAAATTCAACAAGATGCAATTCTGATGTGTTATGTCATGTTAAAGATCTCATCGAGCTGATTAATTTGACACTCTGTTTAACAAATTTGGTCCTCATTTGCCGAAGTTATCGAGCTTCAAAGTTTGAAAAGTCACACAAGTTGTGTGTTTGAGCACATAAAGTACTATTTTTCTTGGAAGTTCAACAAGATGCAATTCTGATGTGTTGTGACATCTTCAAAATCTCGTCGAGCTGATTAATTTGACAATTTGTGTAACAAATTTGGTCCTCATTTGCCGAAGTTATCGAGCTTCAAAGTTTTAAAAGTCACACAAGTTGTGTGTTTGATCACATAAAGTACTATTTTTCTTGGAAGTTCAACAAGATGCAATTCTGATGTGTTATGTCATGTTAAAGATCTCATCGAGCTGATTAATTTGACACTCTGTTTAACAAATTTGGTCCTCATTTGCCGAAGTTATCGAGCTTCAAAGTTTGAAAAGTCACACAAGTTGTGTGTTTGAGCACATAAAGTACTATTTTTCTTGGAAGTTCAACAAGATGCAATTCTGATGTGTTGTGACATCTTCAAAATCTCGTCGAGCTGATTAATTTGACAATTTGTGTAACAAATTTGGTCCTCATTTGCCGAAGTTATCGAGCTTCAAAGTTTTAAAAGTCACACAAGTTGTGTGTTTGATCACATAAAGTACTATTTTTCTTGGAAGTTCAACAAGATGCAATTCCGATTTTTTGTGTCATGTTAAAGATCTCGTCGAGCTGATTAATTTGACACTTTGGTTAACAAATTTGGTACACATTTGCCAAAGTTATCGAGCTTCAAAATTGGAAAAGTCATAAAAGTTGTGTGTTTGAGCACATAAATTACTATTTTTCTTGGAAATTCCACAAGATGCAATCATGATGTGTTGTGACATATTCAAAATCTCGTCGAGCTGATTAATTTGAAACTTTGTTTAAAAAATTTGGTCTTCATTTGCCGAAGCTATCGAGCTTCAAAGTTTGAAAAGTCACACAAGTTGTGTGTTTGAGCACATAAAGTACTATTTTTCTTGGAAGTTCAACAAGATGCAATTCTGATGTGTTGTGACATCTTCAAAATCTCGTCGAGCTGATTAATTTGACACTTTGTTTAAGGAATTTAGTACTCATTTGCCGAAGTTATCGAGCTTCAAATTTTGAAAAGTCACACAAGTTGTGTGTTTGAGCACATAAAGTACTATTTTTCTTGGAAGTTCAACAAGATGCAATTCTGATGTGTTGTGACATCTTCAAAATCTCGTCGAGCTGATTAATTTGACACTTTGTTTAAAGAATTTAGTACTCATTTGCCGAAGTTATCGAGCTTCAAATTTTGAAAAGTCACACAAGTTGTGTGTTTGAGAACATAAAGTACTATTTTTCTTGGAAGTTCAACAAGATGCAATTCTGATGTGTTGTGACATCTTCAAAATCTCGTCGAACTGATTAATTTGACACTTTGTTTAACAAATTTGGTCCTCATTTGCCGAAGTTAGCGAGCTTCAAAGTTTGAAAAGTCACACAAGTTGTGTGTTTGAGCACATAAAGTACTATTTTTCTTGGAAATTCAACAAGATGCAATTCTGATGTGTTATGTCATGTTAAAGATCTCATCGAGCTGATTAATTTGACACTCTGTTTAACAAATTTGGTCCTCATTTGCCGAAGTTATCGAGCTTCAAAGTTTGAAAAGTCACACAAGTTGTGTGTTTGAGCACATAAAGTACTATTTTTCTTGGAAGTTCAACAAGATGCAATTCTGATGTGTTGTGACATCTTCAAAATCTCGTCGAGCTGATTAATTTGACAATTTGTGTAACAAATTTGGTCCTCATTTGCCGAAGTTATCGAGCTTCAAAGTTTTAAAAGTCACACAAGTTGTGTGTTTGATCACATAAAGTACTATTTTTCTTGGAAGTTCAACAAGATGCAATTCCGATTTTTTGTGTCATGTTAAAGATCTCGTCGAGCTGATTAATTTGACACTTTGGTTAACAAATTTGGTACACATTTGCCAAAGTTATCGAGCTTCAAAATTGGAAAAGTCATAAAAGTTGTGTGTTTGAGCACATAAATTACTATTTTTCTTGGAAATTCCACAAGATGCAATCATGATGTGTTGTGACATATTCAAAATCTCGTCGAGCTGATTAATTTGAAACTTTGTTTAAAAAATTTGGTCTTCATTTGCCGAAGCTATCGAGCTTCAAAGTTTGAAAAGTCACACAAGTTGTGTGTTTGAGCACATAAAGTACTATTTTTCTTGGAAGTTCAACAAGATGCAATTCTGATGTGTTGTGACATCTTCAAAATCTCGTCGAGCTGATTAATTTGACACTTTGTTTAAGGAATTTAGTACTCATTTGCCGAAGTTATCGAGCTTCAAATTTTGAAAAGTCACACAAGTTGTGTGTTTGAGCACATAAAGTACTATTTTTCTTGGAAGTTCAACAAGATGCAATTCTGATGTGTTGTGACATCTTCAAAATCTCGTCGAGCTGATTAATTTGACACTTTGTTTAAGGAATTTAGTACTCATTTGCCGAAGTTATCGAGCTTCAAATTTTGAAAAGTCACACAAGTTGTGTGTTTGAGAACATAAAGTACTATTTTTCTTGGAAGTTCAACAAGATGCAATTCTGATGTGTTGTGACATCTTCAAAATCTCGTCGAACTGATTAATTTGACACTTTGTTTAACAAATTTGGTCCTCATTTGCCGAAGTTAGCGAGCTTCAAAGTTTGAAAAGTCACACAAGTTGTGTGTTTGAGCACATAAAGTACTATTTTTCTTGGAAATTCAACAAGATGCAATCATGATGTGTTGTGACATATTCAAAATCTCGTCGAGCTGATTAATTTGACACTTTGTTTAACAAATTTGGTTCTCATTTGCCGAAGTTATCGAGCTTCAAAATTTGAAAAGTCACAAAAGTTGTTTGTTTGAGCACATAAAGTACTATTTTTCTTGGAAGTTCAACAAGATGCAATTCTGATGTGTTATGTCATGTTAAAGATCTCATCGAGCTGATTAATTTGACACTCTGTTTAACAAATTTGGTCCTCATTTGCCGAAGTTATCGAGCTTCAAAGTTTGAAAAGTCACACAAGTTGTGTGTTTGAGCACATAAAGTACTATTTTTCTTGGAAGTTCAACAAGATGCAATTCTGATGTGTTGTGACATCTTCAAAATCTCGTCGAGCTGATTAATTTGACACTTTGTTTAAGGAATTTAGTACTCATTTGCCGAAGTTATCGAGCTTCAAATTTTGAAAAGTCACACAAGTTGTGTGTTTGAGCACATAAAGTACTATTTTTCTTGGAAGTTCAACAAGATGCAATTCTGATGTGTTGTGACATCTTCAAAATCTCGTCGAGCTGATTAATTTGACACTTTGTTTAAGGAATTTAGTACTCATTTGCCGAAGTTATCGAGCTTCAAATTTTGAAAAGTCACACAAGTTGTGTGTTTGAGAACATAAAGTACTATTTTTCTTGGAAGTTCAACAAGATGCAATTCTGATGTGTTGTGACATCTTCAAAATCTCGTCGAGCTGATTAATTTGACAATTTGTGTAACAAATTTGGTCCACATTTGCCAAAGTTATCGAGCTTCAAAATTGGAAAAGTCATAAAAGTTGTGTGTTTGAGCACATAAATTACTATTTTTCTTGGAAATTCCACAAGATGCAATCATGATGTGTTGTGACATATTCAAAATCTCGTCGAGCTGATTAATTTGAAACTTTGTTTAAAAAATTTGGTCTTCATTTGCCGAAGCTATCGAGCTTCAAAGTTTGAAAAGTCACACAAGTTGTGTGTTTGAGCACATAAAGTACTATTTTTCTTGGAAGTTCAACAAGATGCAATTCTGATGTGTTGTGTCATGTTAAAGATCTCATCGAGCTGATTAATTTGACACTCTGTTTAACAAATTTTGTCCTCATTTGCCGAAGTTATCGAGCTTCAAAGTTTGAAAAGTCACACAAGTTGTGTGTTTGAGCACATAAAGTACTATTTTTCTTGGAAGTTCAACAAGATGCAATTATGATGTGTTCTGACATCTTCAAAATCTCGTCGAGCTGATTAATTTGGCAATTTTTTTAACAAATTTGTTCCTCATTTGCCGAAGTTAACGAGCATCAAAGTTTGAAAAGTCACAAAAGTTGTGTGTTTGAACACATAAAGTACTATTTTTCTTGGAAGTTCAACAAGATGCAATCACGATGTGTTGTGACATCTTCAAAATCTCGTTGAGTTGATTACTTTGACACTTTGTTTAAGAAATTTGGTCCACATTTGCCGAAGTTATCGAGCTTCAAACTTTGAAAAGTCACAAAAATTGTGTGTTTGAACACATAAAGTACTATTTTTCTTGGAAGTTCAACAAGATGCAATTCTGATGTGTTGTGACATCTTCAAAATCTCGTCGAGCTGATTAATTTGGCAATTTGTTTAACAAATTTTGTCCTCATTTGCCGAAGTTATCGAGCTTCAAAGTTTGAAAAGTCACAAAAGTTGTGTGTTTGGGCACATAAAGTACTATTTTTCTTGGAAATTCAACTAGATGCAATCATGATGTGTTGTGACATATTCAAAATCTCGTCGAGCTGATTAATTTGACACTTTGTTTAACAAATTTGGTCTTCATTTGCCGAAGCTATCGAGCTTCAAAGTTTGAAAAGTCACAAAAGTTGTGTGTTTGAGCACATAAAGTACTATTTTTCTTGAAAATTCAACTAGATGCAATCATGATGTGTTGTGACTTATTCAAAATCTCGTCGAACTGATTAATTTGACACTTTGTTTAAGGAATTTAGTACTCATTTGCCGAAGTTATCGAGCTTCAAAGTTTGAAAAGTCACAAAAGTTGTGTATTTGAGCACATAAAGTACTATTTTTCTTGGAAGTTCAACAAGATGCAATCACGATGTGTTGTGACATCTTCAAAATCTCGTTGAGTTGATTACTTTGACACTTTGTTTAAGAAATTTGGTCCACATTTGCCGAAGTTGTCGAGCTTCAAAGTTTGAAAAGTCACAAAAGTTGTGTGTTTGAGCACATAAAGTACTATTTTTCTTGGAAGTTCAACAAGATGCAATCACGATCTGTTGTGACATCTTCAAAATCTCGTCGATCTGATTAATTTGACACTCTGTTTAACAAATTTGGTCCTCATTTGACGAAGTTATCGAGCTTCAAAATTTGAAAAGTCACAAAAGTTGTTTGTTTGAGCACATAAAGTACTATTTTTCTTGGAAGTTCAACAAGATGCAATTCTGATGTGTTCTGACATCTTCAAAATCTCGTCGAGCTGATTAATTTGACACTTTGTTTAAGAAATTTGGTCTACATTTGCCGAAGTTATCGAGCTTCAAAATTTGAAAAGTCACAAAAGTTGTGTGTTTGAGCACATAAAGTACTATTTTTCTTGGAAGTTCAACAAGATGCAATTCTGATGTGTTGTGTCATGTTAAAGATCTCATCGAGCTGATTAATTTGGCAATTTGTTTAACAAATTTTGTCCTCATTTGCCGAAGTTATCGAGGTTCAAAGTTTGAAAAGTCACAAAAGTTGTGTATTTGAGCACATAAAGTACTATTTTTCGTGGAAGTTCAACAAGATGCAATCACGATGTGTTGTGACATCTTCAAAATCTCGTTGAGTTGATTACTTTGACACTTTGTTTAAGGAATTTAGTACTCATTTGCCGAAGTTATCGAGCTTCAAATTTTGAAAAGTCACACAAGTTGTGTGTTTGAGCACATAAAGTACTATTTTTCTTGGAAGTTCAACAAGATGCAATCACGATGTGTTGTGACATCTTCAAAATCTCGTTGAGGTGATTACTTTGACACTTTGTTTAAGAAATTTGGTCCACATTTGCCGAGGTTATCGAGCTTCAAAGATTGAAAAGTCACACAAGTTGTGTGTTTGAGCACATAAAGTACTATTTTTCTTGGAAATTCAACAAGATGCAATCATGAATTGTTTTGTCATTTTAAAGATCTCGTCGAGCTGATTAATTTGACACTTTGGTTAACAAATTTGATCCACATTTGCCAAAGTTATCGGGCTTCAAAATGTGAAAAGTCACAAAATATGTGTGTTTGAGCACATAAAGTACTATTTTTCTTGGAAGTTCAACAAGATGCAATCACGATGTGTTGTGACATCTTCAAAATCTCGTTGAGGTGATTAATTTGACACTTTGTTTAACAAATTTGGTCTTCATTTGCCGAAGCTATCGAGCTTCAAAGCTTGAAAAGTCACAAAAGTTGTGTGTTTGAGCACATAAAGTACTATTTTTCTTGGAAGTTCAACAAGATGTAATCATGATGTGTTGTGACATCTTCAAAATCTCGTCGAACTGATTAATTTGACACTTTGTTTAAGAAATTTGGTCCACATTTGCCGAGGTTATCGAGCTTCAAAGTTTGAAAAGTCACACAAGTTGTGTGTTTGAGCACATAAAGTACTATTTTTCTTGGAAGTTCAACAAGATGCAATTCTGATGTGTTGTGACATCTTCAAAATCTCGTCGAGCTGATTAATTTGACACTTTGTTTAACAAATTTGGTTCTCATTTGCCGAAGTTATCGAGCTTCAAAATTTGAAAAGTCACAAAAGTTGTTTGTTTGAGCACATAAAGTACTATTTTTCTTGGAAGTTCAACAAGATGCAATTCTGATGTGTTATGTCATGTTAAAGATCTCATCGAGCTGATTAATTTGACACTCTGTTTAACAAATTTGGTCTTCATTTGCCGAAGCTATCGAGCTTCAAAGCTTGAAAAGTCACAAAAGTTGTGTGTTTGAGCACATAAAGTACTATTTTTCTTGGAAGTTCAACAAGATGTAATCATGATGTGTTGTGACATCTTCAAAATCTCGTCGAACTGATTAATTTGACACTTTGTTTAAGAAATTTGGTCCACATTTGCCGAGGTTATCGAGCTTCAAAGTTTGAAAAGTCACAAAAGTTGTGTATTTGAGCACATAAAGTACTATTTTTCTTGGAAGTTCAACAAGATGCAATCACGATCTGTTGTGACATCTTCAAAATCTCGTTGAGTTGATTACTTTGACACTTTGTTTAAGAAATTTGGTCCACATTTGCCGAAGTTGTCGAGCTTCAAAGTTTGAAAAGTCACAAAAGTTGTGTGTTTGAGCACATAAAGTACTATTTTTCTTGGAAGTTCAACAAGATGCAATCACGATCTGTTGTGACATCTTCAAAATCTCGTCGATCTGATTAATTTGACACTCTGTTTAACAAATTTGGTCCTCATTTGACGAAGTTATCGAGCTTCAAAATTTGAAAAGTCACACAAGTTGTGTGTTTGAGCACATAAAGTACTATTTTTCTTGGAAATTCAACAAGATGCAATCATGATGTGTTGTGACATATTCAAAATCTCGTCGAGCTGATTAATTTGACACTTTGTTTAACAAATTTGGTTCTCATTTGCCGAAGTTATCGAGCTTCAAAATTTGAAAAGTCACAAAAGTTGTTTGTTTGAGCACATAAAGTACTATTTTTCTTGGAAGTTCAACAAGATGCAATTCTGATGTGTTATGTCATGTTAAAGATCTCATCGAGCTGATTAATTTGACACTCTGTTTAACAAATTTGGTCCTCATTTGCCGAAGTTATCGAGCTTCAAAGTTTGAAAAGTCACACAAGTTGTGTGTTTGAGCACATAAAGTACTATTTTTCTTGGAAGTTCAACAAGATGCAATTATGATGTGTTCTGACATCTTCAAAATCTCGTCGAGCTGATTAATTTGGCAATTTTTTTAACAAATTTGTTCCTCATTTGCCGAAGTTAACGAGCATCAAAGTTTGAAAAGTCACAAAAGTTGTGTGTTTGAACACATAAAGTACTATTTTTCTTGGAAGTTCAACAAGATGCAATCACGATGTGTTGTGACATCTTCAAAATCTCGTTGAGTTGATTACTTTGACACTTTGTTTAAGAAATTTGGTCCACATTTGCCGAAGTTATCGAGCTTCAAACTTTGAAAAGTCACAAAAATTGTGTGTTTGAACACATAAAGTACTATTTTTCTTGGAAGTTCAACAAGATGCAATTCTGATGTGTTGTGACATCTTCAAAATCTCGTCGAGCTGATTAATTTGGCAATTTGTTTAACAAATTTTGTCCTCATTTGCCGAAGTTATCGAGCTTCAAAGTTTGAAAAGTCACAAAAGTTGTGTGTTTGGGCACATAAAGTACTATTTTTCTTGGAAATTCAACTAGATGCAATCATGATGTGTTGTGACATATTCAAAATCTCGTCGAGCTGATTAATTTGACACTTTGTTTAACAAATTTGGTCTTCATTTGCCGAAGCTATCGAGCTTCAAAGTTTGAAAAGTCACAAAAGTTGTGTGTTTGAGCACATAAAGTACTATTTTTCTTGAAAATTCAACTAGATGCAATCATGATGTGTTGTGACTTATTCAAAATCTCGTCGAACTGATTAATTTGACACTTTGTTTAAGGAATTTAGTACTCATTTGCCGAAGTTATCGAGCTTCAAAGTTTGAAAAGTCACAAAAGTTGTGTATTTGAGCACATAAAGTACTATTTTTCTTGGAAGTTCAACAAGATGCAATCACGATGTGTTGTGACATCTTCAAAATCTCGTCGAGCTGATTAATTTGGCAATTTGTTTAACAAATTTGGTCCACATTTGCCGAAGTTGTCGAGCTTCAAAGTTTGAAAAGTCACAAAAGTTGTGTGTTTGAGCACATAAAGTACTATTTTTCTTGGAAGTTCAACAAGATGCAATCACGATCTGTTGTGACATCTTCAAAATCTCGTCGATCTGATTAATTTGACACTCTGTTTAACAAATTTGGTCCTCATTTGACGAAGTTATCGAGCTTCAAAATTTGAAAAGTCACAAAAGTTGTTTGTTTGAGCACATAAAGTACTATTTTTCTTGGAAGTTCAACAAGATGCAATTCTGATGTGTTCTGACATCTTCAAAATCTCGTCGAGCTGATTAATTTGACACTTTGTTTAACAAATTTGGTTCTCATTTGCCGAAGTTATCGAGCTTCAAAATTTGAAAAGTCACAAAAGTTGTTTGTTTGAGCACATAAAGTACTATTTTTCTTGGAAGTTCAACAAGATGCAATTCTGATGTGTTATGTCATGTTAAAGATCTCATCGAGCTGATTAATTTGACACTCTGTTTAACAAATTTGGTCCTCATTTGCCGAAGTTATCGAGCTTCAAAGTTTGAAAAGTCACACAAGTTGTGTGTTTGAGCACATAAAGTACTATTTTTCTTGGAAGTTCAACAAGATGCAATTCTGATGTGTTGTGACATCTTCAAAATCTCGTCGAGCTGATTAATTTGACACTTTGTTTAAGGAATTTAGTACTCATTTGCCGAAGTTATCGAGCTTCAAATTTTGAAAAGTCACACAAGTTGTGTGTTTGAGCACATAAAGTACTATTTTTCTTGGAAGTTCAACAAGATGCAATTCTGATGTGTTGTGACATCTTCAAAATCTCGTCGAGCTGATTAATTTGACACTTTGTTTAAGGAATTTAGTACTCATTTGCCGAAGTTATCGAGCTTCAAATTTTGAAAAGTCACACAAGTTGTGTGTTTGAGAACATAAAGTACTATTTTTCTTGGAAGTTCAACAAGATGCAATTCTGATGTGTTGTGACATCTTCAAAATCTCGTTGAGTTGATTACTTTGACACTTTGTTTAAGAAATTTGGTCCACATTTGCCGAAGTTATCGAGCTTCAAACTTTGAAAAGTCACAAAAATTGTGTGTTTGAACACATAAAGTACTATTTTTCTTGGAAGTTCAACAAGATGCAATTCTGATGTGTTGTGACATCTTCAAAATCTCGTCGAGCTGATTAATTTGGCAATTTGTTTAACAAATTTTGTCCTCATTTGCCGAAGTTATCGAGCTTCAAAGTTTGAAAAGTCACAAAAGTTGTGTGTTTGGGCACATAAAGTACTATTTTTCTTGGAAATTCAACTAGATGCAATCATGATGTGTTGTGACATATTCAAAATCTCGTCGAGCTGATTAATTTGACACTTTGTTTAACAAATTTGGTCTTCATTTGCCGAAGCTATCGAGCTTCAAAGTTTGAAAAGTCACAAAAGTTGTGTGTTTGAGCACATAAAGTACTATTTTTCTTGAAAATTCAACTAGATGCAATCATGATGTGTTGTGACTTATTCAAAATCTCGTCGAACTGATTAATTTGACACTTTGTTTAAGGAATTTAGTACTCATTTGCCGAAGTTATCGAGCTTCAAAGTTTGAAAAGTCACAAAAGTTGTGTATTTGAGCACATAAAGTACTATTTTTCTTGGAAGTTCAACAAGATGCAATCACGATGTGTTGTGACATCTTCAAAATCTCGTCGAGCTGATTAATTTGGCAATTTGTTTAACAAATTTGGTCCACATTTGCCGAAGTTGTCGAGCTTCAAAGTTTGAAAAGTCACAAAAGTTGTGTGTTTGAGCACATAAAGTACTATTTTTCTTGGAAGTTCAACAAGATGCAATCACGATCTGTTGTGACATCTTCAAAATCTCGTCGATCTGATTAATTTGACACTCTGTTTAACAAATTTGGTCCTCATTTGACGAAGTTATCGAGCTTCAAAATTTGAAAAGTCACAAAAGTTGTTTGTTTGAGCACATAAAGTACTATTTTTCTTGGAAGTTCAACAAGATGCAATTCTGATGTGTTCTGACATCTTCAAAATCTCGTCGAGCTGATTAATTTGACACTTTGTTTAACAAATTTGGTTCTCATTTGCCGAAGTTATCGAGCTTCAAAATTTGAAAAGTCACAAAAGTTGTTTGTTTGAGCACATAAAGTACTATTTTTCTTGGAAGTTCAACAAGATGCAATTCTGATGTGTTATGTCATGTTAAAGATCTCATCGAGCTGATTAATTTGACACTCTGTTTAACAAATTTGGTCCTCATTTGCCGAAGTTATCGAGCTTCAAAGTTTGAAAAGTCACACAAGTTGTGTGTTTGAGCACATAAAGTACTATTTTTCTTGGAAGTTCAACAAGATGCAATTCTGATGTGTTGTGACATCTTCAAAATCTCGTCGAGCTGATTAATTTGACACTTTGTTTAAGGAATTTAGTACTCATTTGCCGAAGTTATCGAGCTTCAAATTTTGAAAAGTCACACAAGTTGTGTGTTTGAGCACATAAAGTACTATTTTTCTTGGAAGTTCAACAAGATGCAATTCTGATGTGTTGTGACATCTTCAAAATCTCGTCGAGCTGATTAATTTGACACTTTGTTTAAGGAATTTAGTACTCATTTGCCGAAGTTATCGAGCTTCAAATTTTGAAAAGTCACACAAGTTGTGTGTTTGAGAACATAAAGTACTATTTTTCTTGGAAGTTCAACAAGATGCAATTCTGATGTGTTGTGACATCTTCAAAATCTCGTCGAGCTGATTAATTTGACAATTTGTGTAACAAATTTGGTCCACATTTGCCAAAGTTATCGAGCTTCAAAATTGGAAAAGTCATAAAAGTTGTGTGTTTGAGCACATAAATTACTATTTTTCTTGGAAATTCCACAAGATGCAATCATGATGTGTTGTGACATATTCAAAATCTCGTCGAGCTGATTAATTTGAAACTTTGTTTAAAAAATTTGGTCTTCATTTGCCGAAGCTATCGAGCTTCAAAGTTTGAAAAGTCACACAAGTTGTGTGTTTGAGCACATAAAGTACTATTTTTCTTGGAAGTTCAACAAGATGCAATTCTGATGTGTTGTGTCATGTTAAAGATCTCATCGAGCTGATTAATTTGACACTCTGTTTAACAAATTTTGTCCTCATTTGCCGAAGTTATCGAGCTTCAAAGTTTGAAAAGTCACACAAGTTGTGTGTTTGAGCACATAAAGTACTATTTTTCTTGGAAGTTCAACAAGATGCAATTATGATGTGTTCTGACATCTTCAAAATCTCGTCGAGCTGATTAATTTGGCAATTTTTTTAACAAATTTGTTCCTCATTTGCCGAAGTTAACGAGCATCAAAGTTTGAAAAGTCACAAAAGTTGTGTGTTTGAACACATAAAGTACTATTTTTCTTGGAAGTTCAACAAGATGCAATCACGATGTGTTGTGACATCTTCAAAATCTCGTTGAGTTGATTACTTTGACACTTTGTTTAAGAAATTTGGTCCACATTTGCCGAAGTTATCGAGCTTCAAACTTTGAAAAGTCACAAAAATTGTGTGTTTGAACACATAAAGTACTATTTTTCTTGGAAGTTCAACAAGATGCAATTCTGATGTGTTGTGACATCTTCAAAATCTCGTCGAGCTGATTAATTTGGCAATTTGTTTAACAAATTTTGTCCTCATTTGCCGAAGTTATCGAGCTTCAAAGTTTGAAAAGTCACAAAAGTTGTGTGTTTGGGCACATAAAGTACTATTTTTCTTGGAAATTCAACTAGATGCAATCATGATGTGTTGTGACATATTCAAAATCTCGTCGAGCTGATTAATTTGACACTTTGTTTAACAAATTTGGTCTTCATTTGCCGAAGCTATCGAGCTTCAAAGTTTGAAAAGTCACAAAAGTTGTGTGTTTGAGCACATAAAGTACTATTTTTCTTGAAAATTCAACTAGATGCAATCATGATGTGTTGTGACTTATTCAAAATCTCGTCGAACTGATTAATTTGACACTTTGTTTAAGGAATTTAGTACTCATTTGCCGAAGTTATCGAGCTTCAAAGTTTGAAAAGTCACAAAAGTTGTGTATTTGAGCACATAAAGTACTATTTTTCTTGGAAGTTCAACAAGATGCAATCACGATGTGTTGTGACATCTTCAAAATCTCGTTGAGTTGATTACTTTGACACTTTGTTTAAGAAATTTGGTCCACATTTGCCGAAGTTGTCGAGCTTCAAAGTTTGAAAAGTCACAAAAGTTGTGTGTTTGAGCACATAAAGTACTATTTTTCTTGGAAGTTCAACAAGATGCAATCACGATCTGTTGTGACATCTTCAAAATCTCGTCGATCTGATTAATTTGACACTCTGTTTAACAAATTTGGTCCTCATTTGACGAAGTTATCGAGCTTCAAAATTTGAAAAGTCACAAAAGTTGTTTGTTTGAGCACATAAAGTACTATTTTTCTTGGAAGTTCAACAAGATGCAATTCTGATGTGTTCTGACATCTTCAAAATCTCGTCGAGCTGATTAATTTGACACTTTGTTTAAGAAATTTGGTCTACATTTGCCGAAGTTATCGAGCTTCAAAATTTGAAAAGTCACAAAAGTTGTGTGTTTGAGCACATAAAGTACTATTTTTCTTGGAAGTTCAACAAGATGCAATTCTGATGTGTTGTGTCATGTTAAAGATCTCATCGAGCTGATTAATTTGGCAATTTGTTTAACAAATTTTGTCCTCATTTGCCGAAGTTATCGAGGTTCAAAGTTTGAAAAGTCACAAAAGTTGTGTATTTGAGCACATAAAGTACTATTTTTCGTGGAAGTTCAACAAGATGCAATCACGATGTGTTGTGACATCTTCAAAATCTCGTTGAGTTGATTACTTTGACACTTTGTTTAAGGAATTTAGTACTCATTTGCCGAAGTTATCGAGCTTCAAATTTTGAAAAGTCACACAAGTTGTGTGTTTGAGCACATAAAGTACTATTTTTCTTGGAAGTTCAACAAGATGCAATCACGATGTGTTGTGACATCTTCAAAATCTCGTTGAGGTGATTACTTTGACACTTTGTTTAAGAAATTTGGTCCACATTTGCCGAGGTTATCGAGCTTCAAAGATTGAAAAGTCACACAAGTTGTGTGTTTGAGCACATAAAGTACTATTTTTCTTGGAAATTCAACAAGATGCAATCATGAATTGTTTTGTCATTTTAAAGATCTCGTCGAGCTGATTAATTTGACACTTTGGTTAACAAATTTGATCCACATTTGCCAAAGTTATCGGGCTTCAAAATGTGAAAAGTCACAAAATATGTGTGTTTGAGCACATAAAGTACTATTTTTCTTGGAAGTTCAACAAGATGCAATCACGATGTGTTGTGACATCTTCAAAATCTCGTTGAGGTGATTAATTTGACACTTTGTTTAACAAATTTGGTCTTCATTTGCCGAAGCTATCGAGCTTCAAAGCTTGAAAAGTCACAAAAGTTGTGTGTTTGAGCACATAAAGTACTATTTTTCTTGGAAGTTCAACAAGATGTAATCATGATGTGTTGTGACATCTTCAAAATCTCGTCGAACTGATTAATTTGACACTTTGTTTAAGAAATTTGGTCCACATTTGCCGAGGTTATCGAGCTTCAAAGTTTGAAAAGTCACACAAGTTGTGTGTTTGAGCACATAAAGTACTATTTTTCTTGGAAGTTCAACAAGATGCAATTCTGATGTGTTGTGACATCTTCAAAATCTCGTCGAGCTGATTAATTTGACACTTTGTTTAACAAATTTGGTTCTCATTTGCCGAAGTTATCGAGCTTCAAAATTTGAAAAGTCACAAAAGTTGTTTGTTTGAGCACATAAAGTACTATTTTTCTTGGAAGTTCAACAAGATGCAATTCTGATGTGTTATGTCATGTTAAAGATCTCATCGAGCTGATTAATTTGACACTCTGTTTAACAAATTTGGTCTTCATTTGCCGAAGCTATCGAGCTTCAAAGCTTGAAAAGTCACAAAAGTTGTGTGTTTGAGCACATAAAGTACTATTTTTCTTGGAAGTTCAACAAGATGTAATCATGATGTGTTGTGACATCTTCAAAATCTCGTCGAACTGATTAATTTGACACTTTGTTTAAGAAATTTGGTCCACATTTGCCGAGGTTATCGAGCTTCAAAGTTTGAAAAGTCACAAAAGTTGTGTATTTGAGCACATAAAGTACTATTTTTCTTGGAAGTTCAACAAGATGCAATCACGATCTGTTGTGACATCTTCAAAATCTCGTTGAGTTGATTACTTTGACACTTTGTTTAAGAAATTTGGTCCACATTTGCCGAAGTTGTCGAGCTTCAAAGTTTGAAAAGTCACAAAAGTTGTGTGTTTGAGCACATAAAGTACTATTTTTCTTGGAAGTTCAACAAGATGCAATCACGATCTGTTGTGACATCTTCAAAATCTCGTCGATCTGATTAATTTGACACTCTGTTTAACAAATTTGGTCCTCATTTGACGAAGTTATCGAGCTTCAAAATTTGAAAAGTCACACAAGTTGTGTGTTTGAGCACATAAAGTACTATTTTTCTTGGAAATTCAACAAGATGCAATCATGATGTGTTGTGACATATTCAAAATCTCGTCGAGCTGATTAATTTGACACTTTGTTTAACAAATTTGGTTCTCATTTGCCGAAGTTATCGAGCTTCAAAATTTGAAAAGTCACAAAAGTTGTTTGTTTGAGCACATAAAGTACTATTTTTCTTGGAAGTTCAACAAGATGCAATTCTGATGTGTTATGTCATGTTAAAGATCTCATCGAGCTGATTAATTTGACACTCTGTTTAACAAATTTGGTCCTCATTTGCCGAAGTTATCGAGCTTCAAAGTTTGAAAAGTCACACAAGTTGTGTGTTTGAGCACATAAAGTACTATTTTTCTTGGAAGTTCAACAAGATGCAATTATGATGTGTTCTGACATCTTCAAAATCTCGTCGAGCTGATTAATTTGGCAATTTTTTTAACAAATTTGTTCCTCATTTGCCGAAGTTAACGAGCATCAAAGTTTGAAAAGTCACAAAAGTTGTGTGTTTGAACACATAAAGTACTATTTTTCTTGGAAGTTCAACAAGATGCAATCACGATGTGTTGTGACATCTTCAAAATCTCGTTGAGTTGATTACTTTGACACTTTGTTTAAGAAATTTGGTCCACATTTGCCGAAGTTATCGAGCTTCAAACTTTGAAAAGTCACAAAAATTGTGTGTTTGAACACATAAAGTACTATTTTTCTTGGAAGTTCAACAAGATGCAATTCTGATGTGTTGTGACATCTTCAAAATCTCGTCGAGCTGATTAATTTGGCAATTTGTTTAACAAATTTTGTCCTCATTTGCCGAAGTTATCGAGCTTCAAAGTTTGAAAAGTCACAAAAGTTGTGTGTTTGGGCACATAAAGTACTATTTTTCTTGGAAATTCAACTAGATGCAATCATGATGTGTTGTGACATATTCAAAATCTCGTCGAGCTGATTAATTTGACACTTTGTTTAACAAATTTGGTCTTCATTTGCCGAAGCTATCGAGCTTCAAAGTTTGAAAAGTCACAAAAGTTGTGTGTTTGAGCACATAAAGTACTATTTTTCTTGAAAATTCAACTAGATGCAATCATGATGTGTTGTGACTTATTCAAAATCTCGTCGAACTGATTAATTTGACACTTTGTTTAAGGAATTTAGTACTCATTTGCCGAAGTTATCGAGCTTCAAAGTTTGAAAAGTCACAAAAGTTGTGTATTTGAGCACATAAAGTACTATTTTTCTTGGAAGTTCAACAAGATGCAATCACGATGTGTTGTGACATCTTCAAAATCTCGTCGAGCTGATTAATTTGGCAATTTGTTTAACAAATTTGGTCCACATTTGCCGAAGTTGTCGAGCTTCAAAGTTTGAAAAGTCACAAAAGTTGTGTGTTTGAGCACATAAAGTACTATTTTTCTTGGAAGTTCAACAAGATGCAATCACGATCTGTTGTGACATCTTCAAAATCTCGTCGATCTGATTAATTTGACACTCTGTTTAACAAATTTGGTCCTCATTTGACGAAGTTATCGAGCTTCAAAATTTGAAAAGTCACAAAAGTTGTTTGTTTGAGCACATAAAGTACTATTTTTCTTGGAAGTTCAACAAGATGCAATTCTGATGTGTTCTGACATCTTCAAAATCTCGTCGAGCTGATTAATTTGACACTTTGTTTAAGAAATTTGGTCTACATTTGCCGAAGTTATCGAGCTTCAAAATTTGAAAAGTCACAAAAGTTGTGTGTTTGAGCACATAAAGTACTATTTTTCTTGGAAGTTCAACAAGATGCAATTCTGATGTGTTGTGTCATGTTAAAGATCTCATCGAGCTGATTAATTTGGCAATTTGTTTAACAAATTTTGTCCTCATTTGCCGAAGTTATCGAGGTTCAAAGTTTGAAAAGTCACAAAAGTTGTGTATTTGAGCACATAAAGTACTATTTTTCGTGGAAGTTCAACAAGATGCAATCACGATGTGTTGTGACATCTTCAAAATCTCGTTGAGTTGATTACTTTGACACTTTGTTTAAGGAATTTAGTACTCATTTGCCGAAGTTATCGAGCTTCAAATTTTGAAAAGTCACACAAGTTGTGTGTTTGAGCACATAAAGTACTATTTTTCTTGGAAGTTCAACAAGATGCAATCACGATGTGTTGTGACATCTTCAAAATCTCGTTGAGGTGATTACTTTGACACTTTGTTTAAGAAATTTGGTCCACATTTGCCGAGGTTATCGAGCTTCAAAGATTGAAAAGTCACACAAGTTGTGTGTTTGAGCACATAAAGTACTATTTTTCTTGGAAGTTCAACAAGATGCAATCACGATGTGTTGTGACATCTTCAAAATCTCGTTGAGGTGATTAATTTGACACTTTGTTTAACAAATTTGGTCTTCATTTGCCGAAGCTATCGAGCTTCAAAGCTTGAAAAGTCACAAAAGTTGTGTGTTTGAGCACATAAAGTACTATTTTTCTTGGAAGTTCAACAAGATGTAATCATGATGTGTTGTGACATCTTCAAAATCTCGTCGAACTGATTAATTTGACACTTTGTTTAAGAAATTTGGTCCACATTTGCCGAGGTTATCGAGCTTCAAAGTTTGAAAAGTCACAAAAGTTATTTGTTTGAGCATATAAAGTACCATTTTTCTTGGAAGTTCAACATGATGCAATTCTGATGTGGTGTGTCATCTTAAAGATCTCGTCGAGCTGATTAATTTGAAACTTTGTTTAAAAAATTTGGTCTTCATTTGCCGAAGCTATCGAGCTTCAAAGTTTGAAAAGTCACACAAGTTGTGTGTTTGAGCACATAAAGTACTATTTTTCTTGGAAGTTCAACAAGATGCAATCATGATGTGTTGTGACATTTTCAAAATCTCGTCGAACTGATTAATTTGACACTTTGTTTAAGGAATTTAGTACTCATTTGCCGAAGTTATCGAGCTTCAAAGTTTGAAAAGTCACACAAGTTGTGTGTTTGAGCACATAAAGTACTATTTTTCTTGGAAGTTCAACAAGATGCAATTCTGATGTGTTATGACATCTTCAAAATCTCGTCGAGCTGATTAATTTGACAATTTGTGTAACAAATTTGGTCCTCATTTGCTGAAGTTATCGAGCTTCAAAGTTTTAAAAGTCACACAAGTTGTGTGTTTGAGCACATAAAGTACTATTTTTCTTGGAAGTTCAACAAGATGCAATTCTGATGTGTTGTGACATCTTCAAAATCTCGTCGAGCTGATTAATTTGACAATTTGTGTAACAAATTTGGTCCTCATTTGCCGAAGTTATCGAGCTTCAAAGTTTTAAAAGTCACACAAGTTGTGTGTTTGATCACATAAAGTACTATTTTTCTTGGAAATTCAACAAGATGCAATCATGATGTGTTGTGACATATTCAAAATCTCGTCGAGCTGATTAATTTGACACTTTGTTTAACAAATTTGGTCTTCATTTGCCGAAGCTATCGAGCTTCAAAGTTTGAAAAGTCACAAAAGTTGTGTGTTTGAGCACATAAAGTACTATTTTTCTTGGAAGTTCAACAAGATGTAATCATGATGTGTTGTGACATCTTCAAAATCTCGTTGAGGTGATTAATTTGACACTTTGTTTAAGAAATTTGGTCCACATTTGCAGAGGTTATCGAGCTTCAAAGTTTGAAAAGTCACACAAGTTGTGTGTTTGAGCACATAAAGTACTATTTTTCTTGGAAGTTCACCAAGATGCAATTCTGATGTGTTGTGTCATGATAAAGATCTCATCGAGCTGATTAATTTGAAACTTTGTTTAAAAAATTTGGTCTTCATTTGCCGAAGCTATCGAGCTTCAAAGTTTGAAAAGTCACACAAGTTGTGTGTTTGAGCACATAAAGTACTATTTTTCTTGGAAGTTCAACAAGATGCAATTCTGATGTGTTGTGACATCTTCAAAATCTCGTCGAGCTGATTAATTTGACAATTTGTGTAACAAATTTGGTCCTCATTTGCCGAAGTTATCGAGCTTCAAAGTTTTAAAAGTCACACAAGTTGTGTGTTTGAGCACATAAAGTACTATTTTTCTTGGAAGTTCAACAAGATGCAATTCTGATGTGTTGTGACATCTTCAAAATCTCGTCGAGCTGATTAATTTGACAATTTGTGTAACAAATTTGGTCCTCATTTGCCGAAGTTATCGAGCTTCAAAGTTTTAAAAGTCACACAAGTTGTGTGTTTGATCACATAAAGTACTATTTTTCTTGGAAGTTCAACAAGATGCAATCGTGGTGTGTTGTGACATTTTCAAAATCTCGTCGAGCTGATTAATTTGACAATTTGTGTAACAAATTTGGTCCTCATTTGCCGAAGTTATCGAGCTTCAAAGTTTGAAAAGTCACAAAAGTTGTGTGTTTGAGCACATAAAGTACTATTTTTCTTGGAAGTTCAACAAGATGCAATCGTGGTGTGTTGTGACATTTTCAAAATCTCGTCGAGCTGATTAATTTGACAATTTGTGTAACAAATTTGGTCCTCATTTGCCGAGGTTATCGAGCTTCAAAGTTTGAAAAGTCACAAAAGTTATTTGTTTGAGCATATAAAGTACCATTTTTCTTGGAAGTTCAACATGATGCAATTCTGATGTGGTGTGTCATCTTAAAGATCTCGTCGAGCTGATTAATTTGAAACTTTGTTTAAAAAATTTGGTCTTCATTTGCCGAAGCTATCGAGCTTCAAAGTTTGAAAAGTCACACAAGTTGTGTGTTTGAGCACATAAAGTACTATTTTTCTTGGAAGTTCAACAAGATGCAATTCTGATGTGTTGTGACATCTTCAAAATCTCGTCGAGCTGATTAATTTGACAATTTGTGTAACAAATTTGGTCCTCATTTGCCGAAGTTATCGAGCTTCAAAGTTTTAAAAGTCACACAAGTTGTGTGTTTGATCACATAAAGTACTATTTTTCTTGGAAGTTCAACAAGATGCAATCGTGGTGTGTTGTGACATTTTCAAAATCTCGTCGAGCTGATTAATTTGACAATTTGTGTAACAAATTTGGTCCTCATTTGCCGAAGTTATCGAGCTTCAAAGTTTGAAAAGTCACAAAAGTTGTGTGTTTGAGCACATAAAGTACTATTTTTCTTGGAAGTTCAACAAGATGCAATTCCGATTTTTTGTGTCATGTTAAAGATCTCGTCGAGCTGATTAATTTGACACTTTGGTTAACAAATTTGGTACACATTTGCCAAAGTTATCGAGCTTCAAAATTGGAAAAGTCATAAAAGTTGTGTGTTTGAGCACATAAATTACTATTTTTCTTGGAAATTCCACAAGATGCAATCATGATGTGTTGTGACATATTCAAAATCTCGTCGAGCTGATTAATTTGAAACTTTGTTTAAAAAATTTGGTCTTCATTTGCCGAAGCTATCGAGCTTCAAAGTTTGAAAAGTCACACAAGTTGTGTGTTTGAGCACATAAAGTACTATTTTTCTTGGAAGTTCAACAAGATGCAATTCTGATGTGTTGTGACATCTTCAAAATCTCGTCGAGCTGATTAATTTGACACTTTGTTTAAGGAATTTAGTACTCATTTGACGAAGTTATCGAGCTTCAAAATTTGAAAAGTCACACAAGTTGTGTGTTTGAGCACATAAAGTACTATTTTTCTTGGAAATTCAACAAGATGCAATCATGATGTGTTGTGACATATTCAAAATCTCGTCGAGCTGATTAATTTGACACTTTGTTTAACAAATTTGGTTCTCATTTGCCGAAGTTATCGAGCTTCAAAATTTGAAAAGTCACAAAAGTTGTTTGTTTGAGCACATAAAGTACTATTTTTCTTGGAAGTTCAACAAGATGCAATTCTGATGTGTTATGTCATGTTAAAGATCTCATCGAGCTGATTAATTTGACACTCTGTTTAACAAATTTGGTCCTCATTTGCCGAAGTTATCGAGCTTCAAAGTTTGAAAAGTCACACAAGTTGTGTGTTTGAGCACATAAAGTACTATTTTTCTTGGAAATTCCACAAGATGCAATCATGATGTGTTGTGACATATTCAAAATCTCGTCGAGCTGATTAATTTGACACTTTGTTTAAGGAATTTGGTACTCATTTGCCGAAGTTATCGAGCTTCAAAGTTTTAAAAGTCACACAAGTTGTGTGTTTGAGCACATAAAGTACTATTTTTCTTGGAAGTTCAACAAGATGCAATCACGATCTGTTGTGACATCTTCAAAATCTCGTTGAGTTGATTACTTTGACACTTTGTTTAAGAAATTTGGTCCACATTTGCCGAAGTTGTCGAGCTTCAAAGTTTGAAAAGTCACAAAAGTTGTGTGTTTGAGCACATAAAGTACTATTTTTCTTGGAAGTTCAACAAGATGCAATCACGATCTGTTGTGACATCTTCAAAATCTCGTCGATCTGATTAATTTGACACTCTGTTTAACAAATTTGGTCCTCATTTGACGAAGTTATCGAGCTTCAAAATTTGAAAAGTCACAAAAGTTGTTTGTTTGAGCACATAAAGTACTATTTTTCTTGGAAGTTCAACAAGATGCAATTCTGATGTGTTCTGACATCTTCAAAATCTCGTCGAGCTGATTAATTTGACACTTTGTTTAAGAAATTTGGTCTACATTTGCCGAAGTTATCGAGCTTCAAAGTTTGAAAAGTCACAAAAGTTGTGTGTTTGAGCACATAAAGTACTATTTTTCTTGGAAGTTCAACAAGATGCAATTCTGATGTGTTGTGTCATGTTAAAGATCTCATCGAGCTGATTAATTTGGCAATTTGTTTAACAAATTTTGTCCTCATTTGCCGAAGTTATCGAGATTCAAAGTTTGAAAAGTCACAAAAGTTGTGTATTTGAGCACATAAAGTACTATTTTTCGTGGAAGTTCAACAAGATGCAATCACGATGTGTTGTGACATCTTCAAAATCTCGTTGAGTTGATTACTTTGACACTTTGTTTAAGGAATTTAGTACTCATTTGCCGAAGTTATCGAGCTTCAAATTTTGAAAAGTCACACAAGTTGTGTGTTTGAGCACATAAAGTACTATTTTTCTTGGAAGTTCAACAAGATGCAATTCTGATGTGTTGTGACATCTTCAAAATCTCGTCGAGCTGATTAATTTGACACTTTGTTTAAGAAATTTGGTCCACATTTGCCGAAGTTGTCCAGCTTCAAAGTTTGAAAAGTCACAAAAGTTGTGTGTTTGAGCACATAAAGTACTATTTTTCTTGAAAATTCAACTAGATGCAATCATGATGTGTTGTGACATATTCAAAA
Source organism: Euwallacea fornicatus (assembly GCF_040115645.1). NCBI lineage: Eukaryota > Metazoa > Arthropoda > Insecta > Coleoptera > Curculionidae > Euwallacea > Euwallacea fornicatus. Next base: position 483,641 of record NW_027096017.1, on the reverse strand, counting down.
TCTCGTCGAGCTGATTAATTTGACACTTTGTTTAACAAATTTGGTCTTCATTTGCCGAAGCTATCGAGCTTCAAAGTTTGAAAAGTCACAAAAGTTGTGTGTTTGAGCACATAAAGTACTATTTTTCTTGAAAATTCAACTAGATGCAATCATGATGTGTTGTGACTTATTCAAAATCTCGTCGAACTGATTAATTTGACACTTTGTTTAAGGAATTTAGTACTCATTTGCCGAAGTTATCGAGCTTCAAAGTTTGAAAAGTCACAAAAGTTGTGTATTTGAGCACATAAAGTACTATTTTTCTTGGAAGTTCAACAAGATGCAATCACGATCTGTTGTGACATCTTCAAAATCTCGTTGAGTTGATTACTTTCACACTTTGTTTAAGAAATTTGGTCCACATTTGCCGAAGTTATCGAGCTTCAAAGTTTGAAAAGTCACAAAAGTTGTGTGTTTGAGCACATAAAGTACTATTTTTCTTGGAAGTTCAACAAGATGCAATCACGATCTGTTGTGACATCTTCAAAATCTCGTTGAGTTGATTACTTTCACACTTTGTTTAAGAAATTTGGTCCACATTTGCCGAAGTTATCGAGCTTCAAAGTTTGAAAAGTCACAAAAGTTGTGTGTTTGAGCACATAAAGTACTATTTTTCTTGGAAGTTCAACAAGATGCAAGCACGATCTGTTGTGACATCTTCAAAATCTCGTCGATCTGATTAATTTGACACTTTGTTTAACAAATTTGGTCTTCATTTGCCGAAGCTATCGAGCTTCAAAGTTTGAAAAGTCACAAAAGTTGTGTGTTTGAGCACATAAAGTACTATTTTTCTTGGAAGTTCAACAAGATGTAATCATGATGTGTTGTGACATATTCAAAATCTCGTCGAGCTGATTAATTTGACACTTTGTTTAACAAATTTGGTCTTCATTTGCCGAAGCTATCGAGCTTCAAAGTTTGAAAAGTCACAAAAGTTGTTTGTTTGAGCACATAAAGTACTATTTTTCTTGGAAGTTCAACAAGATGTAATCATGATGTGTTGTGACATCTTCAAAATCTCGTCGAGCTGATTAATTTGACACTTTGGTTAACAAATTTGATCCACATTTGCCAAAGTTATCGAGCTTCAAAATGTGAAAAGTCACAAAATATGTGTGTTTGAGCACATAAAGTACTATTTTTCTTGGAAGTTCAACAAGATGCAATTCTGATGTGTTGTGTCATCTTAAAGATCTCGTCGAGCTGATTAATTTGAAACTTTGTTTAAAAAATTTGGTCTTCATTTGCCGAAGCTATCGAGCTTCAAAGTTTGAAAAGTCACACAAGTTGTGTGTTTGAGCACATAAAGTACTATTTTTCTTGGAAATTCAACAAGATGCAATCATGAATTGTTGTGTCATTTTAAAGATCTCGTCGAGCTGATTAATTTGACACTTTGGTTAACAAATTTGATCCACATTTGCCAAAGTTATCGAGCTTCAAAATGTGAAAAGTCACAAAATATGTGTGTTTGAGCACATAAAGTACTATTTTTCTTGGAAGTTCAACAAGATGCAATTCTGTTGTGTTGTGACATCTTCAAAATCTCGTCGAGCTGATTAATTTGACACTTTGTTTAACAAATTTGGTCTTCATTTGCCGAAGCTATCGAGCTTCAAAGCTTGAAAAGTCACAAAAGTTGTGTGTTTGAGCACATAAAGTACAATTTTTCTTGGAAGTTCAACAAGATGTAATCATGATGTGTTGTGACATCTTCAAAATCTCGTTGAGGTGATTACTTTGACACTTTGTTTAAGAAATTTGGTCCACATTTGCCGAGGTTATCGAGCTTCAAAGTTTGAAAAGTCACAAAAGTTGTGTGTTTGAGCACATAAAGTACTATTTTTCTTGGAAGTTCAACAAGATGCAATTCTGTTGTGTTGTGACATCTTCAAAATCTCGTCGAGCTGATTAATTTGACACTTTGTTTAACAAATTTGGTCTTCATTTGCCGAAGCTATCGAGCTTCAAAGCTTGAAAAGTCACAAAAGTTGTGTGTTTGAGCACATAAAGTACAATTTTTCTTGGAAGTTCAACAAGATGTAATCATGATGTGTTGTGACATCTTCAAAATCTCGTTGAGGTGATTACTTTGACACTTTGTTTAAGAAATTTGGTCCACATTTGCCGAGGTTATCGAGCTTCAAAGTTTGAAAAGTCACAAAAGTTATTTGTTTGAGCATATAAAGTACCATTTTTCTTGGAAGTTCAACAAGATGCAATTCTGATGTGGTGTGTCATGTTAAAGATCTCATCGAGCTGATTAATTTGACACTCTGTTTAACAAATTTGGTCCTCATTTGCCGAAGTTATCGAGCTTCAAAGTTTGAAAAGTCACACAAGTTGTGTGTTTGAGCACATAAAGTACTATTTTTCTTGAAAGTTCAACAAGATGCAATCATGATGTGTTGTGACATCTTCAAAATCTCGTCGAGCTGATTAATTTGACACTTTGTTTAAGGAATTTAGTACTCATTTGCCGAAGTTATCGAGCTTCAAAGTTTGAAAAGTCACACAAGTTGTGTGTTTGAGCACATAAAGTACTATTTTTCTTGAAAGTTCAACAAGATGCAATCATGATGTGTTGTGACATTTTAAAATCTCGTCGAACTGATTAATTTGACACTTTGTTTAAGGAATTTAGTACTCATTTGCCGAAGTTATCGAGCTTCAAAGTTTGAAAAGTCACAAAAGTTGTGTATTTGAGCACATAAAGTACTATTTTTCTTGGAAGTTCAACAAGATGCAATCACGATCTGTTGTGACATCTTCAAAATCTCGTTGAGTTGATTACTTTCACACTTTGTTTAAGAAATTTGGTCCACATTTGCCGAAGTTATCGAGCTTCAAAGTTTGAAAAGTCACAAAAGTTGTGTGTTTGAGCACATAAAGTACTATTTTTCTTGGAAGTTCAACAAGATGCAATCACGATCTGTTGTGACATCTTCAAAATCTCGTTGAGTTGATTACTTTCACACTTTGTTTAAGAAATTTGGTCCACATTTGCCGAAGTTATCGAGCTTCAAAGTTTGAAAAGTCACAAAAGTTGTGTGTTTGAGCACATAAAGTACTATTTTTCTTGGAAGTTCAACAAGATGCAAGCACGATCTGTTGTGACATCTTCAAAATCTCGTCGATCTGATTAATTTGACACTTTGTTTAACAAATTTGGTCCACATTTGCAGAGGTTATCGAGCTTCAAAGTTTGAAAAGTCACAAAAGTTGTTTGTTTGAGCACATAAAGTACTATTTTTCTTGGAAGTTCAACAAGATGCAATCATGATGTGTTGTGACATATTCAAAATCTCGTCGAGCTGATTAATTTGACACTTTGTTTAACAAATTTGGTCTTCATTTGCCGAAGCTATCGAGCTTCAAAGTTTGAAAAGTCACACAAGTTGTGTGTTTGAGCACATAAAGTACTATTTTTCTTGGAAGTTCAACAAGATGCAATTCTGATGTGTTGTGACATCTTCAAAATCTCGTCGAGCTGATTAATTTGACACTTTGTTTAAGGAATTTAGTACTCATTTGCCGAAGTTATCGAGCTTCAAAGTTTGAAAAGTCACAAAAGTTGTGTGTTTGAGCACATAAAGTACTATTTTTCTTGGAAGTTCAACAATATGCAATTCTGATGTGTTGTGTCATGTTAAAGATCTCGTCGAGCTGATTAATTTGACACTCTGTTTAACAAATTTGGTCCTCATTTGCCGAAGTTATCGAGCTTCAAAGTTTGAAAAGTCACAAAAGTTGTGTGTTTGAACACATAAAGTACTATTTTTCTTGGAAATTCAACAAGATGCAATCATGAATTGTTGTGTCATTTTAAAGATCTCGTCGAGCTGATTAATTTGACACTTTGTTTAACAAATTTGGTCTTCATTTGCCGAAGCTATCGAGCTTCAAAGTTTGAAAAGTCACAAAAGTTGTGTTTGAGCACATAAAGTACTATTTTTCTTGGAAATTCAACTAGATGCAATCATGATGTGTTGTGACATATTCAAAATCTCGTCGAGCTGATTAATTTGACACTTTGTTTAACAAATTTGGTCTTCATTTGCCGAAGCTATCGAGCTTCAAAGTTTGAAAAGTCACAAAAGTTGTGTGTTTGAGCACATAAAGTACTATTTTTCTTGAAAATTCAACTAGATGCAATCATGATGTGTTGTGACTTATTCAAAATCTCGTCGAACTGATTAATTTGACACTTTGTTTAAGGAATTTAGTACTCATTTGCCGAAGTTATCGAGCTTCAAAGTTTGAAAAGTCACAAAAGTTGTGTATTTGAGCACATAAAGTACTATTTTTCTTGGAAGTTCAACAAGATGCAATCACGATGTGTTGTGACATCTTCAAAATCTCGTCGAGCTGATTAATTTGACACTTTGTTTAAGGAATTTAGTACTCATTTGCCGAAGTTATCGAGCTTCAAAGTTTGAAAAGTCACACAAGTTGTGTGTTTGAGCACATAAAGTACTATTTTTCTTGAAAGTTCAACAAGATGCAATCATGATGTGTTGTGACATTTTAAAATCTCGTCGAACTGATTAATTTGACACTTTGTTTAAGGAATTTAGTACTCATTTGCCGAAGTTATCGAGCTTCAAAGTTTGAAAAGTCACAAAAGTTGTGTATTTGAGCACATAAAGTACTATTTTTCTTGGAAGTTCAACAAGATGCAATCACGATCTGTTGTGACATCTTCAAAATCTCGTTGAGTTGATTACTTTCACACTTTGTTTAAGAAATTTGGTCCACATTTGCCGAAGTTATCGAGCTTCAAAGTTTGAAAAGTCACAAAAGTTGTGTGTTTGAGCACATAAAGTACTATTTTTCTTGGAAGTTCAACAAGATGCAATCACGATCTGTTGTGACATCTTCAAAATCTCGTTGAGTTGATTACTTTCACACTTTGTTTAAGAAATTTGGTCCACATTTGCCGAAGTTATCGAGCTTCAAAGTTTGAAAAGTCACAAAAGTTGTGTGTTTGAGCACATAAAGTACTATTTTTCTTGGAAGTTCAACAAGATGCAAGCACGATCTGTTGTGACATCTTCAAAATCTCGTCGATCTGATTAATTTGACACTTTGTTTAACAAATTTGGTCCACATTTGCAGAGGTTATCGAGCTTCAAAGTTTGAAAAGTCACAAAAGTTGTTTGTTTGAGCACATAAAGTACTATTTTTCTTGGAAGTTCAACAAGATGCAATCATGATGTGTTGTGACATATTCAAAATCTCGTCGAGCTGATTAATTTGACACTTTGTTTAACAAATTTGGTCTTCATTTGCCGAAGCTATCGAGCTTCAAAGTTTGAAAAGTCACACAAGTTGTGTGTTTGAGCACATAAAGTACTATTTTTCTTGGAAGTTCAACAAGATGCAATTCTGATGTGTTGTGACATCTTCAAAATCTCGTCGAGCTGATTAATTTGACACTTTGTTTAAGGAATTTAGTACTCATTTGCCGAAGTTATCGAGCTTCAAAGTTTGAAAAGTCACAAAAGTTGTGTGTTTGAGCACATAAAGTACTATTTTTCTTGGAAGTTCAACAATATGCAATTCTGATGTGTTGTGTCATGTTAAAGATCTCGTCGAGCTGATTAATTTGACACTCTGTTTAACAAATTTGGTCCTCATTTGCCGAAGTTATCGAGCTTCAAAATTGGAAAAGTCATAAAAGTTGTGTGTTTGAGCACATAAATTACTATTTTTCTTGGAAGTTCCACAAGATGCAATCATGATGTGTTGTGACATATTCAAAATCTCGTCGAGCTGATTAATTTGAAACTTTGTTTAAAAAATTTGGTCTTCATTTGCCGAAGCTATCGAGCTTCAAAGTTTGAAAAGTCACACAAGTTGTGTGTTTGAGCACATAAAGTACTATTTTTCTTGGAAGTTCAACAAGATGTAATCATGATGTGTTGTGACATCTTCAAAATCTCGTCGAGTTGATTAATTTGACACTTTGTTTAACAAATTTGGTCTTCATTTGCCGAAGCTATCGAGCTTCAAAGCTTGAAAAGTCACAAAAGTTGTGTGTTTGAGCACATAAAGTACTATTTTTCTTGGAAGTTCAACAAGATGTAATCATGATGTGTTGTGACATCTTCAAAATCTCGTTGAGGTGATTACTTTGACACTTTGTTTAAGAAATTTGGTCCACATTTGCCGAAGTTATCGATCTTCAAAGTTTGAAGTCACACAAGTTGTGTGTTTGAGCACATAAAGTACTATTTTTCTTGGAAATTCAACAACATGCAATAATGATGTGTTGTGGCATCTTCAAACTCTCGTCGAGCTGATTAATTTCACACTTTGTTTAACAAATTCGGTCCTCATTTGCCGAAGTTATCGAGCTTCAAAGTTTGAAAAGTCTCAAAAGTTGTGTGTTTGAGCACATACAGTACTATTTTTCTTGGAAGTTCAACTAGATGTAATCATGGTGTGTTGTGACATCTTCAAAATCTCGTTGAGGTGATTACTTTGACACTTGGTTTAAGAAATTTGGTCCACATATGCCGAAGTTATCGAGCTTCAAAATTTGAAAAGTCACAAAAGTTGTGTGTTTGAGCACATAAAGTACTATTTTTCTTGGAAGTTTAACAAGATGCAATCATGAATTGTTGTGTTATTTTAAAGACCTCGTCGAGCTGATTAATTTGACACTTTGGTTAACAAATTTGGCCCACATTTGCCCAAGTTATCGAGCTTCAAATTTTGAAAAGTCACAAAAGTTTTGTGTTTGAGCACATAAAGTACTATTTTTCTTAGAAGTTCAACAAGATGTAATCATGATGTGTTGTGTCATCTTCATAACCTCGTCGAGCTGATTAATTTGACACTTTGTTTAACAAATTTCGTCCACATTTACCAAAGTTATCGAGCTTCAAAATTGGAAAAGTCATAAAAGTTGTGTGTTTGAGCACATAAAGTACTATTTTTCTTGGAAATTTCACAAGATGCAATCATGATGTGTTGTGACATATTCAAAATCTCGTCGAGCTGATTAATTTGACACTTTGTTTAACAAATTTGGTCTTCATTTGCCGAAGCTATCGAGCTTCAAAGTTTGAAAAGTCACAAAAGTTGTGTTTGAGCACATAAAGTACTATTTTTCTTGGAAATTCAACTAGATGCAATCATGATGTGTTGTGACATATTCAAAATCTCGTCGAGCTGATTAATTTGACACTTTGTTTAACAAATTTGGTCTTCATTTGCCGAAGCTATCGAGCTTCAAAGTTTGAAAAGTCACAAAAGTTGTGTGTTTGAGCACATAAAGTACTATTTTTCTTGAAAATTCAACTAGATGCAATCATGATGTGTTGTGACTTATTCAAAATCTCGTCGAACTGATTAATTTGACACTTTGTTTAAGGAATTTAGTACTCATTTGCCGAAGTTATCGAGCTTCAAAGTTTGAAAAGTCACAAAAGTTGTGTATTTGAGCACATAAAGTACTATTTTTCTTGGAAGTTCAACAAGATGCAATCACGATGTGTTGTGACATCTTCAAAATCTCGTCGAGCTGATTAATTTGGCAATTTGTTTAACAAATTTGGTCCACATTTGCCGAAGTTGTCGAGCTTCAAAGTTTGAAAAGTCACAAAAGTTGTGTGTTTGAGCACATAAAGTACTATTTTTCTTGGAAGTTCAACAAGATGCAATCACGATCTGTTGTGACATCTTCAAAATCTCGTCGATCTGATTAATTTGACACTCTGTTTAACAAATTTGGTCCTCATTTGACGAAGTTATCGAGCTTCAAAATTTGAAAAGTCACAAAAGTTGTTTGTTTGAGCACATAAAGTACTATTTTTCTTGGAAGTTCAACAAGATGCAATTCTGATGTGTTCTGACATCTTCAAAATCTCGTCGAGCTGATTAATTTGACACTTTGTTTAACAAATTTGGTCTTCATTTGCCGAAGCTATCGAGCTTCAAAGTTTGAAAAGTCACAAAAGTTGTGTTTGAGCACATAAAGTACTATTTTTCTTGGAAGTACAACAAGATGTAATCATCATGTGTTGTGACATCTTCAAAATCTCGTTGAGGTGATTACTTTGACACTTTGTTTAACAAATTTGTTCCTCATTTGCCGAAGTCATCGAGCTTCAAATTTTGAAAAGTCACAAAAGTTGTGTGTTTGAGCACATAAAGTACTATTTTTCTTGGAAATTCAACAAGATGCAGTCACGATGTGTTGTGACATCTTCAAAATCTCGTTGAGGTGATTAATTTGACACTTTGTTTAACAAATTTCGTCCACATTTGCCAAAGTTATCGAGCTTCAAAATTGGAAAAGTCATAAAAGTTGTGTGTTTGAGCACATAAAGTACTATTTTTCTTGGAAGTTCAACAAGATGTAATCATGATGTGTTGTGTCATCTTCATAACCTCGTCGAGCTGATTAATTTGACACTTTGTTTAACAAATTTGTTCCACATATGCCGAAGTTATCGAGCTTCAAAATTTGAAAAGTCACAAAATTTGTGTGTTTGAGCACATAAAGTACTATTTTTCTTGGAAATTCAACAAGATGCAGTCACGATGTGTTGTGACATCTTCAAAATCTCGTTGAGGTGATTACTTTGCCACTTTGTTTAAGAAATTTGGTCCACATATGCCGAAGTTATCGAGCTTCAAAGTTTGAAAAGTCACAAAAGTTGTGTGTTTGAGCACATAAAGTACTATTTTTCTTGGAAATTCAACAAGATGCAATCACGATGTGTTGTGACATCTTCAAAATCTCGTCGAGCTGATTAATTTGACACTCTGTTTAACAAATTTGTTCCTCATTTGCCGAAGTCATCGAGCTTCAAAATTTGAAATGTCACAAAATATGTGTGTTTGAGCACATAAAGTACTTTTTTTCTTGGAAGTTCAACAAGATGTAATCATGATGTGTTGTGACATCTTCATAACCTCGTCGAGCTGATTAATTTGACACTTTGTTTAACAAATTTTTTCCTCATTTGCCGAAGTTATCGAGCTTCAAAGTTTGAAAAGTCACACAATTTGTGTGTTTGAGCACATAAAGTACTATTTTTCTTGGAAGTTCAACAAGATGTAATCATGGTGTGTTGTGACATCTTCAAAATCTCGTTGAGGTTATTAATTTGACACTCTGTTTAACAAATTTGGTCCTCATTTGCCGAAGTTATCGAGCTTCAAATTTTGAAAAGTCACACAATTTGTGTGTTTGAGCACATAAAGTACTATTTTTCTTGGAAGTTCAACAAGATGTAATCATGATGTGTTGTGACATCTTCAAAATCTCGTTGAGGTTATTAATTTGACACTCTGTTTAACAAATTTGTTCCTCATTTGCCGAAGTCATCGAGCTTCAAAATTTGAAATGTCACAAAATATGTGTGTTTGAGCACATAAAGTACTTTTTTTCTTGGAAGTTCAACAAGATGTAATCATGATGTGTTGTGACATCTTCATAACCTCGTCGAGCTGATTAATTTGACACTTTGTTTAACAAATTTGGTCCACATTTGCCAAAGTTATCGAGCTTCAAATTTGGAAAAGTCATAAAAGTTGTGTGTTTGAGCACATAAAGTACTATTTTTCTTGGAAATTCCACAAGATGCAATCATGATGTGTTGTGACATATTCAAAATCTCGTCGAGCTGATTAATTTGACACTTTGTTTAACAAATTTGGTCTTCATTTGCCGAAGCTATCGAGCTTCAAAGTTTGAAAAGTCACAAAAGTTGTGTGTTTGAGCACATAAAGTACTATTTTTCTTGGAAGTACAACAAGATGTAATCATCATGTGTTGTGACATCTTCAAAATCTCGTTGAGGTGATTACTTTGACACTTTGTTTAAGAAATTTGGTCCACATTTGCCGAAGTTATCGAGCTTCAAAATTTGAAAAGTCACAAAATTTGTGTGTTTGAGCACATAAAGTACTATTTTTCTTGGAAGTTCAACAAGATGTAATCATGATGTGTTGTGACATCTTCAAAATCTCGTTGAGGTTATTAATTTGACACTCTGTTTAACAAATTTGGTCCTCATTTGCCGAAGTTATCGAGCTTCAAAGTTTGAAAAGTCACACAATTTGTGTGTTTGAGCACATAAAGTACTATTTTTCTCGGAAGTTCAACAAGATGTAATCATGATGTGTTGTGTCATCTTCATAACCTCGTCGAGCTGATTAATTTGACACTTTGTTTAACAAATTTGGTCCACATTTGCCAAAGTTATCGAGCTTCAAAATTGGAAAAGTCATAAAAGTTGTGTGTTTGAGCACATAAAGTACTATTTTTCTTGGAAATTCCACAAGATGTAATGATGATGTGTTGTGACATATTCAAAATCTCGTCGAGCTGATTAATTTGACACTTTTTTTAACAAATTTGGTCTTCATTTGCCGAAGCTATCGAGCTTCAAAGTTTGAAAAGTCACAAAAGTTGTGTGTTTGAGCACATAAAGTACTATTTTTCTTGGAAGTACAACAAGATGTAATCATTATGTGTTGTGACATCTTCAAAATCTCGTTGAGGTGATTACTTTGACACTTTGTTTAAGAAATTTGGTCCACATTTGCCGAAGTTATCGAGCTTCAAAATTTGAAAAGTCACAAAATTTGTGTGTTTGACCACATAAAGTACTATTTTTCTTGGAAGTTCAACAAGATGTAATCATGATGTGTTGTGACATCTTCAAAATCTCGTTGAGGTTATTAATTTGACACTCTGTTTAACAAATTTGGTCCTCATTTGCCGAAGTTATCGAGCTTCAAAATTGGAAAAGTCATAAAAGTTGTGTGCTTGAGCACATAAAGTACTATTTTTCTTGGAAATTCCACAAGATGCAATCATGATGTGTTGTGACATATTCAAAATCTCGTCGAGCTGATTAATTTGACACTTTGTTTAAGAAATTTGTTCCACATATGCCGAAGTTATCGAGCTTCAAAGTTTGAAAAGTCACAAAATTTGTGTGTTTCAGCACATAAAGTACTATTTTTCTTGGAAATTCAACAAGATGCAGTCACGATGTGTTGTGACATCTTCAAAATCTCGTTGAGGTGATTACTTTGACACTTTGTTTAAGAAATTTGGTCCACATTTGCCGAAGTTATAGAGCTTCAAAGTTTGAAAAGTAACAAAAGTTGTGTGTTTGAGCACATAAAGTACTATTTTTCTTGGAAATTCAACAAGATGCAATCACGATGTGTTGTGACATCTTCAAAATCTCGTCGAGCTGATTAATTTGACACTCTGTTTAACAAATTTGTTCCTCATTTGCCGAAGTCATCGAGCTTCAAAATTTGAAATGTCACAAAATATGTGTGTTTGAGCACATAAAGTACTTTTTTTCTTGGAAGTTCAACAAGATGTAATCATGATGTGTTGTGACATCTTCATAACCTCGTCGAGCTGATTAATTTGACACTTTGTTTAACAAATTTTTTCCTCATTTGCCGAAGTTATCGAGCTTCAAAGTTTGAAAAGTCACACAATTTGTGTGTTTGAGCACATAAAGTACTATTTTTCTTGGAAGTTCAACAAGATGTAATCATGGTGTGTTGTGACATCTTCAAAATCTCGTTGAGGTGATTACTTTGACACTTGGTTTAAGAAATTTGGTCCACATGTGCCGAAGTTATCGAGCTTCAAAGTTTGAAAAGTCATAAAAGTTGTGTGTTTGAGCACATAAAGTACTATTTTTCTTGGAAATTCCACAAGATGCAATCATGATGTGTTGTGACATATTCAAAATCTCGTCGAGCTGATTAATTTGACACTTTGTTTAACAAATTTGGTCTTCATTTGCCGAAGCTATCGAGCTTCAAAGTTTGAAAAGTCACAAAAGTTGTGTGTTTGAGCACATAAAGTACTATTTTTCTTGGAAGTACAACAAGATGTAATCATCATGTGTTGTGACATCTTCAAAATCTCGTTGAGGTGATTACTTTGACACTTTGTTTAAGAAATTTGGTCCACATTTGCCGAAGTTATCGAGCTTCAAAGTTTGAAAAGTCACAAAATTTGTGTGTGTGAGCACATAAAGTACTATTTTTCTTGGAAGTTCAACAAGATGTAATCATGATGTGTTGTGACATCTTCAAAATCTCGTTGAGGTTATTAATTTGACACTCTGTTTAACAAATTTGGTCCTCATTTGCCGAAGTTATCGAGTTTCAAAGTTTGAAAAGTCACACAATTTGTGTGTTTGAGCACATAAAGTACTAATTTTCTTGGAAGTTCAACAAGATGTAATCATGATGTGTTGTGTCATCTTCATAACCTCGTCGAGCTGATTAATTTGACACTTTGTTTAACAAATTTGGTCCACATTTGCCAAAGTTATCGAGCTTCAAAATTGGAAAAGTCATAAAAGTTGTGTGCTTGAGCACATAAAGTACTATTTTTCTTGGAAATTCCACAAGATGCAATCATGATGTGTTGTGACATATTCAAAATCTCGTCGAGCTGATTAATTTGACACTTTGTTTAAGAAATTTGTTCCACATATGCCGAAGTTATCGAGCTTCAAAGTTTGAAAAGTCACAAAATTTGTGTGTTTCAGCACATAAAGTACTATTTTTCTTGGAAATTCAACAAGATGCAGTCACGATGTGTTGTGACATCTTCAAAATCTCGTTGAGGTGATTACTTTGACACTTTGTTTAAGAAATTTGGTCCACATTTGCCGAAGTTATCGAGCTTCAAAATTTGAAAAGTCACAAAACTTGTGTGTTTGAGCACATAAAGTACTATTTTTCTTGGAAGTTCAACAAGATGTAATCATGATGTGTTGTGACATCTTCAAAATCTCGTTGAGGTTATTAATTTGACACTCTGTTTAACAAATTTGGTCCTCATTTGCCGAAGTTATCGAGCTTCAAAGTTTGAAAAGTCACACAATTTGTGTGTTTGAGCACATAAAGTACTATTTTTCTTGGAAGTTCAACAAGATATAATCATGATGTGTTGTGTCATCTTCATAACCTCGTCGAGCTGATTAATTTGACACTTTGTTTAAGAAATTTGTTCCACATATGCCGAAGTTATCGAGCTTCAAAGTTTGAAAAGTCACACAATTTGTGTGTTTGAGCACATAAAGTACTATTTTTCTTGGAAGTTCAACAAGATGTAATCATGATGTGTTGTGTCATCTTCATAACCTCGTCGAGCTGATTAATTTGACACTTTGTTTAACAAATTTGGTCCACATTTGCCAAAGTTATCGAGCTTCAAAATTGGAAAAGTCATAAAAGTTGTGTGTTTGAGCACATAAAGTACTATTTTTCTTGGAAATTCCACAAGATGTAATGATGATGTGTTGTGACATATTCAAAATCTCGTCGAGCTGATTAATTTGACACTTTTTTTAACAAATTTGGTCTTCATTTGCCGAAGCTATCGAGCTTCAAAGTTTGAAAAGTCACAAAAGTTGTGTGTTTGAGCACATAAAGTACTATTTTTCTTGGAAGTACAACAAGATGTAATCATTATGTGTTGTGACATCTTCAAAATCTCGTTGAGGTGATTACTTTGACACTTTGTTTAAGAAATTTGGTCCACATTTGCCGAAGTTATCGAGCTTCAAAATTTGAAAAGTCACAAAATTTGTGTGTTTGAGCACATAAAGTACTATTTTTCTTGGAAGTTCAACAAGATGTAATCATGATGTGTTGTGACATCTTCAAAATCTCGTTGAGGTTATTAATTTGACACTCTGTTTAACAAATTTGGTCCTCATTTGCCGAAGTTATCGAGCTTCAAAGTTTGAAAAGTCACACAATTTGTGTGTTTGAGCACGTAAAGTACTAATTTTCTTGGAAGTTCAACAAGATGTAATCATGATGTGTTGTGTCATCTTCATAACCTCGTCGAGCTGATTAATTTGACACTTTGTTTAAGAAATTTGGTCCACATTTGCCGAAGTTATCGAGCTTCAAAGTTTGAAAAGTCACACAATTTGTGTGTTTGAGCACATAAAGTACTAATTTTCTTGGAAGTTCAACAAGATGTAATCATGATGTGTTGTGTCATCTTCATAACCTCGTCGAGCTGATTAATTTGACACTTTGTTTAACAAATTTGGTCCACATTTGCCAAAGTTATCGAGCTTCAAAATTGGAAAAGTCATAAAAGTTGTGTGCTTGAGCACATAAAGTACTATTTTTCTTGGAAATTCCACAAGATGCAATCATGATGTGTTGTGACATATTCAAAATCTCGTCGAGCTGATTAATTTGACACTTTGTTTAAGAAATTTGTTCCACATATGCCGAAGTTATCGAGCTTCAAAGTTTGAAAAGTCACAAAATTTGTGTGTTTCAGCACATAAAGTACTATTTTTCTTGGAAATTCAACAAGATGCAGTCACGATGTGTTGTGACATCTTCAAAATCTCGTTGAGGTGATTACTTTGACACTTTGTTTAAGAAATTTGGTCCACATTTGCCGAAGTTATAGAGCTTCAAAGTTTGAAAAGTAACAAAAGTTGTGTGTTTGAGCACATAAAGTACTATTTTTCTTGGAAATTCAACAAGATGCAATCACGATGTGTTGTGACATCTTCAAAATCTCGTCGAGCTGATTAATTTGACACTCTGTTTAACAAATTTGTTCCTCATTTGCCGAAGTCATCGAGCTTCAAAATTTGAAATGTCACAAAATATGTGTGTTTGAGCACATAAAGTACTTTTTTTCTTGGAAGTTCAACAAGATGTAATCATGATGTGTTGTGACATCTCCATAACCTCGTCGAGCTGATTAATTTGACACTTTGTTTAACAAATTTTTTCCTCATTTGCCGAAGTTATCGAGCTTCAAAGTTTGAAAAGTCACACAATTTGTGTGTTTGAGCACATAAAGTACTATTTTTCTTGGAAGTTCAACAAGATGTAATCATGGTGTGTTGTGACATCTTCAAAATCTCGTTGAGGTGATTACTTTGACACTTGGTTTAAGAAATTTGGTCCACATGTGCCGAAGTTATCGAGCTTCAAAGTTTGAAAAGTCACAAAAGTTGTGTGTTTGAGCACATAAAGTACTATTTTTCTTGGAAATTCAACAAGATGCAATCATGATGTGTTGTGTCATCTTCATAACCTCGTCGAGCTGATTAATTTGACACTTTGTTTAACAAATTTCGTCCACATTTGCCAAAGTTATCGAGCTTCAAAATTGGAAAAGTCATAAAAGTTGTGTGTTTGAGCACATAAAGTACTATTTTTCTTGGAAGTTCAACAAGATGTAATCATGATGTGTTGTGTCATCTTCATAACCTCATCGAGCTGATTAATTTGACACTTTGTTTAACAAATTTGGTCCACATTTGCCAAAGTTATCGAGCTTCAAATTTGGAAAAGTCATAAAAGTTGTGTGTTTGAGCACATAAAGTACTATTTTTCTTGGAAATTCCACAAGATGCAATCATGATGTGTTGTGACATATTCAAAATCTCGTCGAGCTGATTAATTTGACACTTTGTTTAACAAATTTGGTCTTCATTTGCCGAAGCTATCGAGCTTCAAAGTTTGAAAAGTCACAAAAGTTGTGTGTTTGAGCACATAAAGTACTATTTTTCTTGGAAGTACAACAAGATGTAATCATCATGTGTTGTGACATCTTCAAAATCTCGTTGAGGTGATTACTTTGACACTTTGTTTAAGAAATTTGGTCCACATTTGCCGAAGTTATCGAGCTTCAAAGTTTGAAAAGTCACAAAATTTGTGTGTTTGAGCACATAAAGTACTATTTTTCTTGGAAGTTCAACAAGATGTAATCATGATGTGTTGTGACATCTTCAAAATCTCGTTGAGGTTATTAATTTGACACTCTGTTTAACAAATTTGGTCCTCATTTGCCGAAGTTATCGAGCTTCAAAGTTTGAAAAGTCACACAATTTGTGTGTTTGAGCACATAAAGTACTAATTTTCTTGGAAGTTCAACAAGATGTAATCATGATGTGTTGTGTCATCTTCATAACCTCGTCGAGCTGATTAATTTGACACTTTGTTTAACAAATTTGGTCCACATTTGCCAAAGTTATCGAGCTTCAAAATTGGAAAAGTCATAAAAGTTGTGTGCTTGAGCACATAAAGTACTATTTTTCTTGGAAATTCCACAAGATGCAATCATGATGTGTTGTGACATATTCAAAATCTCGTCGAGCTGATTAATTTGACACTTTGTTTAAGAAATTTGTTCCACATATGCCGAAGTTATCGAGCTTCAAAGTTTGAAAAGTCACAAAATTTGTGTGTTTCAGCACATAAAGTACTATTTTTCTTGGAAATTCAACAAGATGCAGTCACGATGTGTTGTGACATCTTCAAAATCTCGTTGAGGTTATTAATTTGACACTCTGTTTAACAAATTTGGTCCTCATTTGCCGAAGTTATCGAGCTTCAAAGTTTGAAAAGTCACACAATTTGTGTGTTTGAGCACATAAAGTACTATTTTTCTTGGAAGTTCAACAAGATGTAATCATGATGTGTTGTGACATCTTCATAACCTCGTCGAGCTGATTAATTTGACACTTTGGTTATCAAATTTGGCCCACATTTGCCCAAGTTATCGAGCTTCAAAGTTTGAAAAGTCACAAAATATGTGTGTTTGAGCACATAAAGTATTATTTTTCTTGGAAGTTCAACAAGATGCAATCATGATGTGTTGTGACGTCTTCAAAATCTCGTTGAGGTGATTAATTTGACACTCTGTTTAACAAATTTGGTCCTCATTTGCCGAAGCTATCGAGCTTCAAAGTTAGAAAAGTCACAAAAGTTGTGTGTTTGAGCACATAAAGTACTATTTTTCTTGGAAGTTCAACAAGATGTAATCATCATGTGTTGTGACATCTTCAAAATCTCGTCGAGCTGATTAATTTGAAACTTTGTTTAACAAATTTGGTCTTCATTTGCCGAAGCTATTGAGCTTCAAAGTTTGAAAAGTCACACAAGTTGTGTGTTTGAGCACATAAAGTACTATTTTTCTTGGAAATTCAACAAGATGCAATCATGATGTGTTGTGACATATTCAAAATCTCGTCGAGCTGATTAATTTGACAATTAGGTTAACAAATTTGGTACACATTTGCCAAAGTTATCGAGCTTCAAAGTTTGAAAAGTCACAAAATATGTGTGTTTGAGCACATAAAGTACTATTTTTCTTGGAAGTTCAACAAGATGTAATCACGATGTGTTGTGACATTTTCATAACCTCGTCGAGCTGATTAATTTGACACTTTGTTTAACAAATTTGTTCCTCATTTGCCGAAGTCATCGAGCTTCAAAATTTGAAAAGTCACAAAATATGTGTGTTTGAGCACATAAAGTACTATTTTTCTTGGAAATTCAACAAGATGCAGTCACGATGTGTTGTGACATCTTCAAAATCTCGTTGAGGTGATTACTTTGACACTTTGCTTAAGAAATTTGGTCCACATATGCCGAAGTTATCGAGCTTCAAAGCTTGAAAAGTCACAAAATTTGTGTGTTTGAGCACATAAAGTACTATTTTTCTTGGAAGTTCAACAAGATGCAATTCTGATGTGTTGTGTCATGTTAAAGATCTCGTCGAGCTGATTAATTTGACACTCTGTTTAACAAATTTGGTCTTCATTTGCCGAAGCTATCGAGCTTCAAAGTTTGAAAAGTCACAAAAGTTGTGTGTTTGAGCACATAAAGTACTAGTTTTCTTGGAAGTTCAACAAGATGTAATCATGATGTGTTGTGACATCTTCAAAATCTCGTGGAGGTGATTACTTTGACACTTTGTTTAAGAAATTTGGTCCACATTTGCCGAAGTTATAGAGCTTCAAAGTTTGAAAAGTCACAAAAGTTGTGTGTTTGAGCACATAAAGTACTATTTTTCTTGGAAGTTCAACAAGATGCAATCATGATGTGTTGTGACATATTCAAAATCTCGTCGAGCTGATTAATTTGACACTTTGTTTAAGAAATTGGGTCCACATATGCCGAAGTTATCGAGCTTCAAAGTTTGAAAAGTCACAAAAGTTGTGTGTTTGAGCACATAAAGTACTATTTTTCTTGGAAGTTCAACAAGATGTAATCATGATGTGTTGTGTCATCTTCAAAATCTCGTTGAGGTGAATACTTTGGCACTTTGTTTAACAAATTTGGTCTTCATTTGCCGAAGTTATCGTGCTTCAAAGTTTGAAAAGTCACAAAAGTTGTGTGTTTGAGCACATAAAGTACCATTTTTCTTGGAAGTTCAACAAGATGTAATCATGATGTGTTGTGTCATCTTCAAAATCTCGTTGAGGTGAATACTTTGGCACTTTGTTTAACAAATTTGGTCTTCATTTGCCGAAGCTATCGAGCTTCAAAGTTTGAAAAGTCACAAAAGTTGTGTGTTTGAGCACATAAAGTAGTAGTTTTCTTGGAAGTTCAACAAGATGTAATCATGATGTGTTGTGACATCTTCAAAATCTCGTGGAGGTGATTACTTTGACACTTTGTTTAAGAAATTTGGTCCACATATGCCGAAGTTATCGAGCTTCAAAGCTTGAAAAGTCACAAAATTTGTGTGTTTGAGCACATAAAGTACTATTTTTCTTGGAAGTTCAACAAGATGCAATTCTGATGTGTTGTGTCATGTTAAAGATCTCGTCGAGCTGATTAATTTGACACTCTGTTTAACAAATTTGGTCTTCATTTGCCGAAGCTATCGAGCTTCAAAGTTTGAAAAGTCACAAAAGTTGTGTGTTTGAGCACATAAAGTACTAGTTTTCTTGGAAGTTCAACAAGATGTAATCATGATGTGTTGTGACATCTTCAAAATCTCGTGGAGGTGATTACTTTGACACTTTGTTTAAGAAATTTGGTCCACATTTGCCGAAGTTATAGAGCTTCAAAGTTTGAAAAGTCACAAAAGTTGTGTGTTTGAGCACATAAAGTACTTTTTTTGTTGGAAGTTCAACAAGATGTAATCATGATGTGTTGTGACATCTTCATAACCTCGTCGAGCTGATTAATTTGACACTTTGTTTAACAAATTTTTTCCTCATTTGCCGAAGTTATCGAGCTTCAAAGTTTGAAAA
Organism: Euwallacea fornicatus; assembly: GCF_040115645.1. Taxonomy (NCBI): domain Eukaryota; kingdom Metazoa; phylum Arthropoda; class Insecta; order Coleoptera; family Curculionidae; genus Euwallacea; species Euwallacea fornicatus. The sequence continues at coordinate 464,559 of NW_027096017.1, read as the reverse complement.
TCACACAATTTGTGTGTTTGAGCACATAAAGTACTATTTTTCTTGGAAGTTCAACAAGATGTAATCATGGTGTGTTGTGACATCTTCAAAATCTCGTTGAGGTGATTACTTTGACACTTGGTTTAAGAAATTTGGTCCACATATGCCGAAGTTATCGAGCTTCAAAGTTTGAAAAGTCACAAAAGTTGTGTTTTTGAGCACATAAAGTACTATTTTTCTTGGAAATTCAACAAGATGCAATCATGATGTGTTGTGTCATCTTCATAACCTCGTCGAGCTGATTAATTTGACACTTTGTTTAACAAATTTCGTCCACATTTGCCAAAGTTATCGAGCTTCAAAATTGGAAAAGTCATAAAAGTTGTGTGTTTGAGCACATAAAGTACTATTTTTCTTGGAAGTTCAACAAGATGCAATCATGATGTGTTGTGACGTCTTCAAAATCTCGTTGAGGTGATTAATTTGACACTCTGTTTAACAAATTTGGTCCTCATTTGCCGAAGCTATCGAGCTTCAAAGTTAGAAAAGTCACAAAAGTTGTGTGTTTGAGCACATAAAGTACTATTTTTCTTGGAAATTCAACAAGATGCAGTCACGATGTGTTGTGACATCTTCAAAATCTCGTCGAGCTGATTAATTCGACACTCTGTTTAACAAATTTGTTCCTCATTTGCCGAAGTTATCGAGCTTCAAAGTTTGAAAAGTCACAAAATTTGTGTGTTTGAGCACATAAAGTACTATTTTTCTTGGAAATTCAACAAGATGCAGTCACGATCTGTTGTGACATCTTCAAAATCCCGTTGAGGTGATTACTTTGACACTTTGTTTAAGAAATTTGGTCCACATTTGCCGAAGTTATCGAGCTTCAAAGTTTGAAAAGTCACAAAATTTGTGTGTTTGAGCACATAAAGTACTATTTTTCTTGGAAATTCAACAAGATGCAGTCACGATGTGTTGTAACATCTTCAAAATCTCGTCGAGCTGATTAATTTGACACTTTGTTTAACTAATTTGTTCCTCATTTGCCGAAGTCATCGAGCTTCAAAATTTGAAAAGTCACAAAATTTGTGTGTTTGAGCACATAAAGTACTATTTTTCTTGGAAGTACAACAAGATGTAATCATCATGTGTTGTGACATCTTCAAAATCTCGTCGAGCTGATTAATTTGAAACTTTGTTTAACAAATTTGGTCTTCATTTGCCGAAGCTATCGAGCTTCAAAGTTTGAAAAGTCACACAATTTGTGTGTTTGAGTACATAAAGTACTATTTTTCTTGGAAGTACAACAAGATGTAATCATCATGTGTTGTGACATCTTCAAAATCTCGTCGAGCTGATTAATTTGACACTTTGTTTAACAAATTTGGTCTTCATTTGCCGAAGCTATCGAGCTTCAAAGTTTTAAAAGTCACAGAAGTTGTGTGTTTGAGCACATAAAGTACTATTTTTCTTGGAAGTACAACAAGATGTAATCATCATGTGTTGTGACATCTTCAAAATCTCGTCGAGCTGATTAATTTGACACTTTGTTTAACAAATTTGGTCTTCATTTGCCGATGCTATCGAGCTTCAAAGTTTGAAAAGTCACAGAAGTTGTGTGTTTGAGCACATAAAGTACTATTTTTCTTGGAAGTACAACAAGATGTAATCATCATGTGTTGTGACATCTTCAAAATCTCGTTGAGGTGATTACTTTGACACTTTGTTTAAGAAATTTGGTCCACATTTGCCGAAGTTATCGAGCTTCAAAGTTTGAAAAGTCACAAAAGTTGTGTGTTTGAGCACATAAAGTACTATTTTTCTTGGAAGTTCAACAAGATGCAATCATGATGTGTTGTGACATATTGAAAATCTCGTCGAGCTGATTAATTTGAAACTTTGTTTAACAAATTTGTTCCTCATTTGCCGAAGTCATCGAGCTTCAAAATTTGAAAAGTCACAAAATATGTGTGTTTGAGCACATAAAGTACTATTTTTCTTGGAAATTCAACAAGATGCAATCATGAATTGTTGTGTCATTTTAAAGATATCATCGAGCTGATTAATTTGACACTTTGGTTAACAAATTTGGCCCACATTTGCCCAAGTTATCGAGCTTCAAAGTTTGAAAAGTCACAAAAGTTGTGTGTTTGAGCACATAAATTACTATTTTTCTTGGAAATTCCACAAGATGCAATCATGATGTGTTGTGACATATTGAAAATCTCGTCGAGCTGATTAATTTGAAACTTTGTTTAACAAATTTGGTCTTCATTTGCCGAAGCTATCGAGCTTCAAAGTTTGAAAAGTCACACAATTTGTGTGTTTGAGCACATAAAGTACTATTTTTCTTGGAAGTTCAACAAGATGCAATTCTGATGTGTTGTGATATTTTCAAAATCTCGTCGAGCTGATTAATTTGACACTTTGTTTAAGGAATTTAGTACTCATTTGCCAAAGTTATCGAGCTTCAAAGTTTGAAAAGTCACAAAAGTTGTGTGTTTGAGCACATAAAGTACTAGTTTTCTTGGAAGTTCAACAAGATGTAATCATGGTGTGTTGTGACATCTTCAAAATCTCGTTGAGGTGATTACTTTGACACTTGGTTTAAGAAATTTGGTCCACATATGCCGAAGTTATCGAGCTTCAAAGTTTGAAAAGTCACAAAAGTTGTGTTTTTGAGCACATAAAGTACTATTTTTCTTGGAAATTCAACAAGATGCAATCATGATGTGTTGTGTCATCTTCATAACCTCGTCGAGCTGATTAATTTGACACTTTGTTTAACAAATTTCGTCCACATTTGCCAAAGTTATCGAGCTTCAAAATTGGAAAAGTCATAAAAGTTGTGTGTTTGAGCACATAAAGTACTATTTTTCTTGGAAATTCAACAAGATGCAGTCACGATCTGTTGTGACATCTTCAAAATCCCGTTGAGGTGATTACTTTGACACTTTGTTTAAGAAATTTGGTCCACATTTGCCGAAGTTATCGAGCTTCAAAGTTTGAAAAGTCACAAAATTTGTGTGTTTGAGCACATAAAGTACTATTTTTCTTGGAAATTCAACAAGATGCAGTCACGATGTGTTGTAACATCTTCAAAATCTCGTCGAGCTGATTAATTTGACACTTTGTTTAACTAATTTGTTCCTCATTTGCCGAAGTCATCGAGCTTCAAAATTTGAAAAGTCACAAAATTTGTGTGTTTGAGCACATAAAGTACTATTTTTCTTGGAAGTACAACAAGATGTAATCATCATGTGTTGTGACATCTTCAAAATCTCGTCGAGCTGATTAATTTGAAACTTTGTTTAACAAATTTGGTCTTCATTTGCCGAAGCTATCGAGCTTCAAAGTTTGAAAAGTCACACAATTTGTGTGTTTGAGCACATAAAGTACTATTTTTCTTGGAAGTTCAACAAGATGCAATTCTGATGTGTTGTGACATTTTCAAAATCTCGTCGAGCTGATTAATTTGACACTTTGTTTAAGGAATTTAGTACTCATTTGCCAAAGTTATCGAGCTTCAAAGTTTGAAAAGTCACAAAAGTTGTGTGTTTGAGCACATAAAGTACTAGTTTTCTTGGAAGTTCAACAAGATGTAATCATGATGTGTTGTGACATCTTCAAAATCTCGTGGAGGTGATTACTTTGACACTTTGTTTAAGAAATTTGGTCCACATTTGCCGAAGTTATAGAGCTTCAAAGTTTGAAAAGTCACAAAAGTTGTGTGTTTGAGCACATAAAGTACTATTGTTCTTGGAAGTTCAACAAGATGCAATCATGATGTGTTGTGACATATTCAAAATCTCGTCGAGCTGATTAATTTGACACTTTGTTTAAGAAATTGGGTCCACATATGCCGAAGTTATCGAGCTTCAAAGTTTGAAAAGTCACAAAAGTTGTGTGTTGAGCACATAAAGTACTATTTTTCTTGGAAATTCAACAAGATGCAGTCACGATGTGTTGTGACATCTTCAAAATCTCGTTGAGGTGATTACTTTGATACTTTGTTTAACAAATTTCGTCCACATATGCCGAAGTTATCGAGCTTCAAAGTTTGAAAAGTCACAAAAGTTGTGTGTTTGAGCACATAAAGTACTATTTTTCTTGGAAGTTCAACAAGATGTAATCATGATGTGTTGTGTCATCTTCAAAATCTCGTTGAGGTGAATACTTTGGCACTTTGTTTAACAAATTTGGTCTTCATTTGCCGAAGTTATCGTGCTTCAAAGTTTGAAAAGTCACAAAAGTTGTGTGTTTGAGCACATAAAGTACCATTTTTCTTGGAAGTTCAACAAGATGTAATCATGATGTGTTGTGTCATCTTCAAAATCTCGTTGAGGTGAATACTTTGGCACTTTGTTTAACAAATTTGGTCTTCATTTGCCGAAGCTATCGAGCTTCAAAGTTTGAAAAGTCACAAAAGTTGTGTGTTTGAGCACATAAAGTACTAGTTTTCTTGGAAGTTCAACAAGATGTAATCATGATGTGTTGTGACATCTTCAAAATCTCGTGGAGGTGATTACTTTGACACTTTGTTTAAGAAATTTGGTCCACATATGCCGAAGTTATCGAGCTTCAAAGCTTGAAAAGTCACAAAATTTGTGTGTTTGAGCACATAAAGTACTATTTTTCTTGGAAGTTCAACAAGATGCAATTCTGATGTGTTGTGTCATGTTAAAGATCTCGTCGAGCTGATTAATTTGACACTTTGTTTAACAAATTTGGTCTTCATTTGCCGAAGCTATCGAGCTTCAAAGTTTGAAAAGTCACAAAAGTTGTGTGTTTGAGCACATAAAGTACTATTTTTCTTGGAAGTACAACAAGATGTAATCATCATGTGTTGTGACATCTTCAAAATCTCGTTGAGGTGATTACTTTGACACTTTGTTTAAGAAATTTGGTCCACATTTGCCGAAGTTATCGAGCTTCAAAATTTGAAAAGTCACAAAATTTGTGTGTTTGAGCACATAAAGTACTATTTTTCTTGGAAGGTCAACAAGATGTAATCATGATGTTTTGTGACATCTTCAAAATCTCGTTGAGGTGATTACTTTGACACTTTGTTTAAGAAATTTGGTCCACATTTGCCGAAGTTATCGAGCTTCAAAATTTGAAAAGTCACACAATTTGTGTGTTTGAGCACATAAAGTACTAGTTTTCTTGGAAGTTCAACAAGATGTAATCATGATGTGTTGTGACATCTTCAAAATCTCGTGGAGGTGATTACTTTGACACTTTGTTTAAGAAATTTGGTCCACATTTGCCGAAGTTATAGAGCTTCAAAGTTTGAAAAGTCACAAAAGTTGTGTGTTTGAGCACATAAAGTACTATTTTTCTTGGAAGTTCAACAAGATGTAATCATGATGTGTTGTGACATCTGCATAACCTCGTCGAGCTGATTAATTTGACACTTTGTTTAACAAATTTGTTCCTCATTTGCCGAAGTTATCGAGCTTCAAAGTTTGAAAATCACACAATTTGTGTGTTTGAGCACATAAAGTACTATTTTTCTTGGAAGTTCAACAAGATGTAATCATGGTGTGTTGTGACATCTTCAAAATCTCGTTGAGGTGATTACTTTGACACTTGGTTTAAGAAATTTGGTCCACATATGCCGAAGTTATCGAGCTTCAAAGTTTGAAAAGACACAAAAGTTGTGTTTTTGAGCACATAAAGTACTATTTTTCTTGAAAATTCAACTAGATGCAATCATGATGTGTTGTGTCATCTTCATAACCTCGTCGAGCTGATTAATTTGACACTTTGTTTAACAAATTTCGTCCACATTTGCCAAAGTTATCGAGCTTCAAAATTGGAAAAGTCATAAAAGTTGTGTGTTTGAGCACATAAAGTACTATTTTTCTTGGAAGTTCAACAAGATGTAATCATGGTGTGTTGTGACATCTTCAAAATCTCGTTGAGGTGATTACTTTGACACTTGGTTTAAGAAATTTGGTCCACATATGCCGAAGTTATCGAGCTTCAAAGTTTGAAAAGACACAAAAGTTGTGTTTTTGAGCACATAAAGTACTATTTTTCTTGAAAATTCAACTAGATGCAATCATGATGTGTTGTGTCATCTTCATAACCTCGTCGAGCTGATTAATTTGACACTTTGTTTAACAAATTTCGTCCACATTTGCCAAAGTTATCGAGCTTCAAAATTGGAAAAGTCATAAAAGTTGTGTGTTTGAGCACATAAAGTACTATTTTTCTTGGAAGTTCAACAAGATATAATCATGATGTGTTGTGACGTCTTCAAAATTTCGTTGAGGTGATTAATTTGACACTCTGTTTAAAAAATTTGGTCCTCATTTGCCGAAGCTATCGAGCTTCAAAGTTAGAAAAGTCACAAAAGTTGTGTGTTTGAGCACATAAAGTACTATTTTTCTTGGAAATTCAACAAGATGCAGTCACGATCTGTTGTGACATCTTCAAAATCCCGTTGAGGTGATTACTTTGACACTTTGTTTAACTAATTTGTTCCTCATTTGCCGAAGTCATCGAGCTTCAAAGTTTGAAAAGTCACAAAATTTGTGTGTTTGAGCACATAAAGTACTATTTTTCTTGGAAATTCAACAAGATGCAGTCACGATGTGTTGTAACATCTTCAAAATCTCGTCGAGCTGATTAATTTGACACTTTGTTTAACTAATTTGTTCCTCATTTGCCGAAGTCATCGAGCTTCAAAATTTGAAAAGTCACAAAATTTGTGTGTTTGAGCACATAAAGTACTATTTTTCTTGGAAGTACAACAAGATGTAATCATCATGTGTTGTGACATCTTCAAAATCTCGTCGAGCTGATTAATTTGAAACTTTGTTTAACAAATTTGGTCTTCATTTGCCGAAGCTATCGAGCTTCAAAGTTTGAAAAGTCACACAATTTGTGTGTTTGAGTACATAAAGTACTATTTTTCTTGGAAGTACAACAAGATGTAATCATCATGTGTTGTGACATCTTCAAAATCTCGTCGAGCTGATTAATTTGACACTTTGTTTAACAAATTTGGTCTTCATTTGCCGAAGCTATCGAGCTTCAAAGTTTGAAAAGTCACAGAAGTTGTGTGTTTGAGCACATAAAGTACTATTTTTCTTGGAAGTACAACAAGATGTAATCATCATGTGTTGTGACATCTTCAAAATCTCGTCGAGCTGATTAATTTGACACTTTGTTTAACAAATTTGGTCTTCATTTGCCGAAGCTATCGAGCTTCAAAGTTTGAAAAGTCACAGAAGTTGTGTGTTTGAGCACATAAAGTACTATTTTTCTTGGAAGTACAACAAGATGTAATCATCATGTGTTGTGACATCTTCAAAATCTCGTTGAGGTGATTACTTTGACACTTTGTTTAAGAAATTTGGTCCACATTTGCCGAAGTTATCGAGCTTCAAAGTTTGAAAAGTCACAAAATTTGTGTGTTTGAGCACATAAAGTACTATTTTTCTTGGAAGTACAACAAGATGTAATCATCATGTGTTGTGACATCTTCAAAATCTCGTCGAGCTGATTAATTTGAAACTTTGTTTAACAAATTTGGTCTTCATTTGCCGAAGCTATCGAGCTTCAAAGTTTGAAAAGTCACAAAATTTGTGTGTTTGAGCACATAAAGTACTATTTTTCTTGGAAATTCCACAAGATGCAATCATGATGTGTTGTGACATATTGAAAATCTCGTCGAGCTGATTAATTTGAAACTTTGTTTAACAAATTTGGTCTTCATTTGCCGAAGCTATCGAGCTTCAAAGTTTGAAAAGTCACAAAATTTGTGTGTTTGAGCACATAAAGTACTATTTTTCTTGGAAATTCCACAAGATGCAATTCTGATGTGTTGTGACATTTTCAAAATCTCGTCGAGCTGATTAATTTGACACTTTGTTTAAGGAATTTAGTACTCATTTGCCAAAGTTATCGAGCTTCAAAGTTTGAAAAGTCACAAAATATGTGTGTTTGAGCACATAAAGTACTATTTTTCTTGGATGTTCAACAAGATGCAATCATGATGTGTTGAGACATATTCAAAATCTCGTCGAGCTGATTAATTTGACACTCTGTTTAACAAATTTGGTCCTCATTTGCCGAAGTTATCGAGCTTCAAAGTTTGAAAAGTCACACAAGTTGTGTGTTTGAACACATAAAGTACTATTTTTCTTGGAAGTTCAACAAGATGCAATTCTGATGTGTTGTGACATCTTCAAAATCTCGTCGAGCTGATTAATTTGGCAATTTGTTTAACAAATTTGGTCTTCATTTGCCGAAGCTATCGAGCTTCAAAGTTTGAAAAGTCACACAAGTTGTGTGTTTGAGCACATAAATTACTATTTTTCTTGGAAATTCCACAAGATGCAATCATGATGTGTTGTGACATATTGAAAATCTCGTCGAGCTGATTACTTTGAAACTTTGTTTAACAAATTTGGTCTTCATTTGCCGAAGTTATCGTGCTTCAAAGTTTGAAAAGTCACAAAATATGTGTGTTTGAGCACATAAAGTACTATTTTTCTTGGAAGTTCAACAAGATGTAATCATGATGTGTTATGTCATTTTAAAGATCTCATCAAGCTCATTAATTTGACACTTTGGTTAACAAATTTGGTACTCATTTGCCAAAGTTATCGAGCTTCAAAGTTTGAAAAGTCACAAAATATGTGTGTTTGAGCACATAAAGTACTATTTTTCATGGAAGTTCAACAAGATGCAATTCTGATGTGTTGTGTCATCATAAAGATCTCGTCGAGCTGATTAATTTGACACTTTGGTTAACAAATTTGGTACACATTTGCCAAAGTTATCGAGCTTCAAAATTGGAAAAGTCATAAAAGTTGTGTGTTTGAGCACATAAATTACTATTTTTCTTGGAAATTCCACAAGATGCAATCATGATGTGTTGTGACATATTGAAAATCTCGTCGAGCTGATTAATTTGAAACTTTGTTTAACAAATTTGGTCCACATATGCCGAAGTTATCGAGCTTCAAAGTTTGAAAAGTCACACAAGTTGTGTGTTTGAGCACATAAAGTACCATTTTTCTTGGAAGTTCAACAAGATGTAATCATGATGTGTTGTGTCATCTTCTAAATCTCGTTGAGGTGATTACTTTGGCACTTTGTTTAAGAAATTTGGTCCACATATGCCGAAGTTATCGAGCTTCAAAGTTTGAAAAGTCACAAAATATGTGTGTTTGAGCACATAAAGTACTATTTTTCTTGGAAATTCAACAAGATGCAATCATGAATTGTTGTGTCATTTTAAAGATCTCATCGAGCTGATTAATTTGACACTTTGGTTAACAAATTTGGTACTCATTTGCCAAAGTTATCGAGCTTCAAAGTTTGAAAAGTCACAAAATATGTGTGTTTGAGCACATAAAGTACTATTTTTCTTGGAAGATCAATAAGATGTAATAATGATGTGTTGTGACATCTTCAAAATCTCGTCGAGCTGATTAATTTGACACTTTGTTTAACAAATTTGGTCTTCATTTGCCGAAGCTATCGAGCTTCAAAGTTTGAAAAGTCACAGAAGTTGTGTGTTTGAGCACATAAAGTACTATTTTTCTTGGAAGTACAACAAGATGTAATCATCATGTGTTGTGACATCTTCAAAATCTCGTTGAGGTGATTACTTTGACACTTTGTTTAAGAAATTTGGTCCACATTTGCCGAAGTTATCGAGCTTCAAAGTTTGAAAAGTCACAAAAGTTGTGTGTTTGAGCACATAAAGTACTATTTTTCTTGGAAGTTCAACAAGATGTAATCACGATGTGTTGTGACATTTTCATAACCTCGTCGAGCTGATTAATTTGACACTTTGTTTAACAAATTTGTTCCTCATTTGCCGAAGTCATCGAGCTTCAAAATTTGAAAAGTCACAAAATATGTGTGTTTGAGCACATAAAGTACTATTTTTCTTGGAAGTTCAACAAGATGCAATCACGATGTGTTGTGACATCTTCAAAATCTCGTCGAGCTGATTAATTTGACTCTTTGTTTAACAAATTTGGTCTTCATTTGCCGAAGCTATCGAGCTTCAAAGTTTGAAAAGTCACACAATTTGTGTGTTTGAGTACATAAAGTACTATTTTTCTTGGAAGTACAACAAGATGTAATCATCATGTGTTGTGACATCTTCAAAATCTCGTCGAGCTGATTAATTTGACACTTTGTTTAACAAATTTGGTCTTCATTTGCCGAAGCTATCGAGCTTCAAAGTTTGAAAAGTCACAGAAGTTGTGTGTTTGAGCACATAAAGTACTATTTTTCTTGGAAGTACAACAAGATGCAATCATGATGTGTTGTGACATATTGAAAATCTCGTCGAGCTGATTAATTTGAAACTTTGTTTAACAAATTTGGTCTTCATTTGCCGAAGCTATCGAGCTTCAAAGTTTGAAAAGTCACAAAATATGTGTGTTTGAGCACATAAAGTACTATTTTTCTTGGAAATTCCACAAGATGCAATTCTGATGTGTTGTGATATTTTCAAAATCTCGTCGAGCTGATTAATTTGACACTTTGTTTAAGGAATTTAGTACTCATTTGCCAAAGTTATCGAGCTTCAAAGTTTGAAAAGTCACACAAGTTGTGTGTTTGAACACATAAAGTACTATTTTTCTTGGATGTTCAACAAGATGCAATCATGATGTGTTGAGACATATTCAAAATCTCGTCGAGCTGATTAATTTGACACTCTGTTTAACAAATTTGGTCCTCATTTGCCGAAGTTATCGAGCTTCAAAGTTTGAAAAGTCACACAAGTTGTGTGTTTGAACACATAAAGTACTATTTTTCTTGGAAGTTCAACAAGATGCAATTCTGATGTGTTGTGACATCTTCAAAATCTCGTCGAGCTGATTAATTTGGCAATTTGTTTAACAAATTTGGTCTTCATTTGCCGAAGCTATCGAGCTTCAAAGTTTGAAAAGTCACACAAGTTGTGTGTTTGAGCACATAAATTACTATTTTTCTTGGAAATTCCACAAGATGCAATCATGATGTGTTGTGACATATTGAAAATCTCGTCGAGCTGATTACTTTGAAACTTTGTTTAACAAATTTGGTCTTCATTTGCCGAAGTTATCGTGCTTCAAAGTTTGAAAAGTCACAAAAGTTGTGTGTTTGAGCACATAAAGTACCATTTTTCTTGGAAGTTCAACAAGATGTAATCATGATGTGTTGTGTCATCTTCAAAATCTCGTTGAGGTGAATACTTTGGCACTTTGTTTAACAAATTTGGTCCTCATTTGCCGAAGTTATCGAGCTTCAAAGTTTGAAAAGTCACAAAATATGTGTGTTTGAGCACATAAAGTACTATTTTTCTTGGAAGTTCAACAAGATGTAATCATGATGTGTTATGTCATTTTATAGATCTCATCAAGCTCATTAATTTGACACTTTGGTTAACAAATTTGGTACTCATTTGCCAAAGTTATCGAGCTTCAAAGTTTGAAAAGTCACAAAATATGTGTGTTTGAGCACATAAAGTACTATTTTTCATGGAAGTTCAACAAGATGCAATTCTGATGTGTTGTGTCATCATAAAGATCTCGTCGAGCTGATTAATTTGACTCTTTGGTTAACAAATTTGGTACACATTTGCCAAAGTTATCGAGCTTCAAAATTGGAAAAGTCATAAAAGTTGTGTGTTTGAGCACATAAATTACTATTTTTCTTGGAAATTCCACAAGATGCAATCATGATGTGTTGTGACATCTTCAAAATCTCGTTGAGGATATTAATTTGACACTCTGTTTAACAAATTTGGTCCTCATTTGCCGAAGTTATCGAGCTTCAAAGTTTGAAAAGTCACAAAATTTGTGTGTTTGAGCACATAAAGTACTATTTTTCTTGGAAATTCAACAAGATGCAGTCACGATGTGTTGTAACATCTTCAAAATCTCGTCGAGCTGATTAATTTGACACTTTGTTTAACTAATTTGTTCCTCATTTGCCGAAGTCATCGAGCTTCAAAATTTGAAAAGTCACAAAATTTGTGTGTTTGAGCACATAAAGTACTATTTTTCTTGGAAGTACAACAAGATGTAATCATCATGTGTTGTGACATCTTCAAAATCTCGTCGAGCTGATTAATTTGAAACTTTGTTTAACAAATTTGGTCTTCATTTGCCGAAGCTATCGAGCTTCAAAGTTTGAAAAGTCACACAATTTGTGTGTTTGAGTACATAAAGTACTATTTTTCTTGGAAGTACAACAAGATGTAATCATCATGTGTTGTGACATCTTCAAAATCTCGTCGAGCTGATTAATTTGACACTTTGTTTAACAAATTTGGTCTTCATTTGCCGAAGCTATCGAGCTTCAAAGTTTGAAAAGTCACAGAAGTTGTGTGTTTGAGCACATAAAGTACTATTTTTCTTGGAAGTACAACAAGATGCAATCATGATGTGTTGTGACATATTGAAAATCTCGTCGAGCTGATTAATTTGAAACTTTGTTTAACAAATTTGGTCTTCATTTGCCGAAGCTATCGAGCTTCAAAGTTTGAAAAGTCACAAAATATGTGTGTTTGAGCACATAAAGTACTATTTTTCTTGGAAATTCCACAAGATGCAATTCTGATGTGTTGTGATATTTTCAAAATCTCGTCGAGCTGATTAATTTGACACTTTGTTTAAGGAATTTAGTACTCATTTGCCAAAGTTATCGAGCTTCAAAGTTTGAAAAGTCACACAAGTTGTGTGTTTGAACACATAAAGTACTATTTTTCTTGGATGTTCAACAAGATGCAATCATGATGTGTTGAGACATATTCAAAATCTCGTCGAGCTGATTAATTTGACACTCTGTTTAACAAATTTGGTCCTCATTTGCCGAAGTTATCGAGCTTCAAAGTTTGAAAAGTCACACAAGTTGTGTGTTTGAACACATAAAGTACTATTTTTCTTGGAAGTTCAACAAGATGCAATTCTGATGTGTTGTGACATCTTCAAAATCTCGTCGAGCTGATTAATTTGGCAATTTGTTTAACAAATTTGGTCTTCATTTGCCGAAGCTATCGAGCTTCAAAGTTTGAAAAGTCACACAAGTTGTGTGTTTGAGCACATAAATTACTATTTTTCTTGGAAATTCCACAAGATGCAATCATGATGTGTTGTGACATATTGAAAATCTCGTCGAGCTGATTACTTTGAAACTTTGTTTAACAAATTTGGTCTTCATTTGCCGAAGTTATCGTGCTTCAAAGTTTGAAAAGTCACAAAAGTTGTGTGTTTGAGCACATAAAGTACCATTTTTCTTGGAAGTTCAACAAGATGTAATCATGATGTGTTGTGTCATCTTCAAAATCTCGTTGAGGTGAATACTTTGGCACTTTGTTTAACAAATTTGGTCCTCATTTGCCGAAGTTATCGAGCTTCAAAGTTTGAAAAGTCACAAAATATGTGTGTTTGAGCACATAAAGTACTATTTTTCTTGGAAGTTCAACAAGATGTAATCATGATGTGTTGTGTCATCTTCAAAATCTCGTTGAGGTGAATACTTTGGCACTTTGGTTAACAAATTTGGTACTCATTTGCCAAAGTTATCGAGCTTCAAAGTTTGAAAAGTCACAAAATATGTGTGTTTGAGCACATAAAGTACTATTTTTCATGGAAGTTCAACAAGATGCAATTCTGATGTGTTGTGTCATCATAAAGATCTCGTCGAGCTGATTAATTTGACACTTTGGTTAACAAATTTGGTACACATTTGCCAAAGTTATCGAGCTTCAAAATTGGAAAAGTCATAAAAGTTGTGTGTTTGAGCACATAAATTACTATTTTTCTTGGAAATTCCACAAGATGCAATCATGATGTGTTGTGACATATTGAAAATCTCGTCGAGCTGATTAATTTGAAACTTTGTTTAACAAATTTGGTCCACATATGCCGAAGTTATCGAGCTTCAAAGTTTGAAAAGTCACACAAGTTGTGTGTTTGAGCACATAAAGTACCATTTTTCTTGGAAGTTCAACAAGATGTAATCATGATGTGTTGTGTCATCTTCTAAATCTCGTTGAGGTGATTACTTTGACACTTTGTTTAAGAAATTTGGTCCACATATGCCGAAGTTATCGAGCTTCAAAGTTTGCAAAGTCACAAAATATGTGTGTTTGAGCACATAAAGTACTATTTTTCTTGGAAATTCAACAAGATGCAATTATGAATTGTTGTGTCATTTTAAAGATCTCATCGAGCTGATTAATTTGACACTTTGGTTAACAAATTTGGTACTCATTTGCCAAAGTTATCGAGCTTCAAAGTTTGAAAAGTCACAAAATATGTGTGTTTGAGCACATAAAGTACTATTTTTCTTGGAAGATCAATAAGATGTAATAATGATGTGTTGTGACATCTTCAAAATCTCGTCGAGCTGATTAATTTGACACTTTGTTTAACAAATTTGGTCTTCATTTGCCGAAGCTATCGAGCTTCAAAGTTTGAAAAGTCACAGAAGTTGTGTGTTTGAGCACATAAAGTACTATTTTTCTTGGAAGTACAACAAGATGTAATCATCATGTGTTGTGACATCTTCAAAATCTCGTTGAGGTGATTACTTTGACACTTTGTTTAAGAAATTTGGTCCACATTTGCCGAAGTTATCGAGCTTCAAAGTTTGAAAAGTCACAAAAGTTGTGTGTTTGAGCACATAAAGTACTATTTTTCTTGGAAGTTCAACAAGATGTAATCACGATGTGTTGTGACATTTTCATAACCTCGTCGAGCTGATTAATTTGACACTTTGTTTAACAAATTTGTTCCTCATTTGCCGAAGTCATCGAGCTTCAAAATTTGAAAAGTCACAAAATATGTGTGTTTGAGCACATAAAGTACTATTTTTCATGGAAGTTCAACAAGATGCAATTCTGATGTGTTGTGTCATCATAAAGATCTCGTCGAGCTGATTAATTTGACACTTTGGTTAACAAATTTGGTACACATTTGCCAAAGTTATCGAGCTTCAAAATTGGAAAAGTCATAAAAGTTGTGTGTTTGAGCACATAAATTACTATTTTTCTTGGAAATTCCACAAGATGCAATCATGATGTGTTGTGACATCTTCAAAATCTCGTTGAGGATATTAATTTGACACTCTGTTTAACAAATTTGGTCCTCATTTGCCGAAGTTATCGAGCTTCAAAGTTTGAAAAGTCACAAAAGTTGTGTGTTTGAGCACATAAATTACTATTTTTCTTGGAAATTCCACAAGATGCAATCATGATGTGTTGTGACATATTGAAAATCTCGTCGAGCTGATTAATTTGAAACTTTGTTTAACAAATTTGGTCTTCATTTGCCGAAGCTATCGAGCTTCAAAGTTTGAAAAGTCACACAATTTGTGTGTTTGAGCACATAAAGTACTATTTTTCTTGGAACTTCAACAAGATGCAATTCTGATGTGTTGTGACATTTTCAAAATCTCGTCGAGCTGATTAATTTGACACTTTGTTTAAGGAATTTAGTACTCATTTGCCAAAGTTATCGAGCTTCAAAGTTTGAAAAGTCACAAAATATGTGTGTTTGAGTACATAAAGTACTATTTTTCTTGGATGTTCAACAAGATGCAATCATGATGTGTTGAGACATATTCAAAATCTCGTCGAGCTGATTAATTTGACACTCTGTTTAACAAATTTGGTCCTCATTTGCCGAAGTTATCGAGCTTCAAAGTTTGAAAAGTCACACAAGTTGTGTGTTTGAACACATAAAGTACTATTTTTCTTGGAAGTTCAACAAGATGCAATTCTGATGTGTTGTGACATTTTCAAAATCTCGTCGAGCTGATTAATTTGGCAATTTGTTTAACAAATTTGGTCTTCATTTGCCGAAGTTATCGAGCTTCAAAATTTGAAAAGTCACAAAAGTTGTGTGTTTGAACACATAAAGTACTATTTTTCTCGGAAGTTCAACAAGATGCAATTCTGATGTGTTGTGACATCTTCAAAATCTCGTTGAGGTGATTAATTTGACACTCTGTTTAACAAATTTGGTACTCATTTGCCGAAGTTATCGAGCTTCAATGTTTGAAAAGTAACAAAATATGTGTGTTTGAGCACATAAATTACTATTTTTCTTGGAAATTCCACAAGATGCAATCATGATGTGTTGTGACATATTGAAAATCTCGTCGAGCTGATTAATTTGAAACTTTGTTTAACAAATTTGGTCTTCATTTGCCGAAGCTATCGAGCTTCAAAGTTTGAAAAGTCACACAAGTTGTGTGTTTGAGCACATAAATTACTATTTTTCTTGGAAATTCCACAAGATGCAATCATGATGTGTTGTGACATATTGAAAATCTCGTCGAGCTGATTAATTTGAAACTTTGTTTAAAAAATTTGGTCCTCATTTGCCGAAGTTATCGAGCTTCAAAGTTTGAAAAGTCACAAAATATGTGTGTTTGAGCACATAAAGTACTATTTTTCTTGGAAATTCAACAAGATGTAATCATGATGTGTTGTGACATCTTCATAACCTCGTCGAGCTGATTAATTTGACACTCTGTTTAACAAATTTGGTACACATTTGCCGATGTTATCGTGCTTCAAAGTTTGAAAAGTCACAAAAGTTGTGTGTTTGAGCACATAAAGTACTATTTTTCTTGGAAGTTCAACAAGATGCAATCACGATGTGTTGTGACATCTTCAAAATCTCGTCGAGCTTATTAATTTGACTCTTTGTTTAACAAATTTGGTCTTCATTTGCCGAAGCTATCGAGCTTCAAAGTTTGAAAAGTCACAAAATATGTGTGTTTGAGCACATAAAGTACTATTTTTCATGGAAGTTCAACAAGATGCAATTCTGATGTGTTGTGTCATCATAAAGATCTCGTCGAGCTGATTAATTTGACACTTTGGTTAACAAATTTGGTACACATTTGCCAAAGTTATCGAGCTTCAAAATTGGAAAAGTCATAAAAGTTGTGTGTTTGAGCACATAAATTACTATTTTTCTTGGAAATTCCACAAGATGCAATCATGATGTGTTGTGACATCTTCAAAATCTCGTTGAGGATATTAATTTGACACTCTGTTTAACAAATTTGGTCCTCATTTGCCGAAGTTATCGAGCTTCAAAGTTTGAAAAGTCACAAAAGTTGTGTGTTTGAGCACATAAATTACTATTTTTCTTGGAAATTCCACAAGATGCAATCATGATGTGTTGTGACATATTGAAAATCTCGTCGAGCTGATTAATTTGAAACTTTGTTTAACAAATTTGGTCTTCATTTGCCGAAGCTATCGAGCTTCAAAGTTTGAAAAGTCACACAATTTGTGTGTTTGAGCACATAAAGTACTATTTTTCTTGGAAGTTCAACAAGATGCAATTCTGATGTGTTGTGACATTTTCAAAATCTCGTCGAGCTGATTAATTTGACACTTTGTTTAAGGAATTTAGTACTCATTTGCCAAAGTTATCGAGCTTCAAAGTTTGAAAAGTCACACAAGTTGTGTGTTTGAACACATAAAGTACTATTTTTCTTGGAAGTTCAACAAGATGCAATTCTGATGTGTTGTGACATCTTCAAAATCTCGTCGAGCTGATTAATTTGGCAATTTGTTTAACAAATTTGGTCTTCATTTGCCGAAGTTATCGAGCTTCAAAGTTTGAAAAGTCACAAAAGTTGTGTGTTTGAACACATAAAGTACTATTTTTCTCGGAAGTTCAACAAGATGCAATTCTGATGTGTTGTGACATCTTCAAAATCTCGTTGAGGTGATTAATTTGACACTCTGTTTAACAAATTTGGTACTCATTTGCCGAAGTTATCGAGCTTCAATGTTTGAAAAGTAACAAAATATGTGTGTTTGAGCACATAAATTACTATTTTTCTTGGAAATTCCACAAGATGCAATCATGATGTGTTGTGACATATTGAAAATCTCGTCGAGCTGATTAATTTGAAACTTTGTTTAACAAATTTGGTCTTCATTTGCCGAAGTCATCGAGCTTCAAAATTTGAAAAGTCACAAAATATGTGTGTTTGAGCACATAAAGTACTATTTTTCTTGGAAATTCAACAAGATGCAATCATGAATTGTTGTGTCATTTTAAAGATCTCATCGAGCTGATTAATTTGACACTTTGGTTAACAAATTTGGCCCACATTTGCCCAAGTTATCGAGCTTCAAAGTTTGAAAAGTCACAAAATATGTGTGTTTGAGTACATAAAGTACTATTTTTCTTGGAAGTTCAACAAGATGCAATCACGATGTGTTGTGACATCTTCAAAATCTCGTCGAGCTGATTAATTTGACTCTTTGTTTAACAAATTTGGTCTTCATTTGCCGAAGCTATCGAGCTTCAAAGTTTGAAAAGTCACAAAATATGTGTGTTTGAGCACATAAAGTACTATTTTTCATGGAAGTTCAACAAGATGCAATTCTGATGTGTTGTGTCATCATAAAGATCTCGTCGAGCTGATTAATTTGACACTTTGGTTAACAAATTTGGTACACATTTGCCAAAGTTATCGAGCTTCAAAATTGGAAAAGTCATAAAAGTTGTGTGTTTGAGCACATAAATTACTATTTTTCTTGGAAATTCCACAAGATGCAATCATGATGTGTTGTGACATATTGAAAATCTCGTCGAGCTGATTAATTTGAAACTTTGTTTAACAAATTTGGTCTTCATTTGCCGAAGCTATCGAGCTTCAAAGTTTGAAAAGTCACACAATTTGTGTGTTTGAGCACATAAAGTACTATTTTTCTTGGAAGTTCACCAAGATGCAATTCTGATGTGTTGTGACATTTTCAAAATCTCGTCGAGCTGATTAATTTGACACTTTGTTTAAGGAATTTAGTACTCATTTGCCAAAGTTATCGAGCTTCAAAGTTTGAAAAGTCACAAAATATGTGTGTTTGAGCACATAAAGTACTATTTTTCTTGGATGTTCAACAAGATGCAATCATGATGTGTTGAGACATCTTCAAAATCTCGTTGAGGTGATTAATTTGACACTCTGTTTAACAAATTTGGTACTCATTTGCCGAAGTTATCGAGCTTCAATGTTTGAAAAGTAACAAAATATGTGTGTTTGAGCACATAAATTACTATTTTTCTTGGAAATTCCACAAGATGCAATCATGATGTGTTGTGACATATTGAAAATCTCGTCGAGCTGATTAATTTGAAACTTTGTTTAACAAATTTGGTCTTCATTTGCCGAAGCTATCGAGCTTCAAAGTTTGAAAAGTCACACAAGTTGTGTGTTTGAGCACATAAATTACTATTTTTCTTGGAAATTCCACAAGATGCAATCATGATGTGTTGTGACATATTGAAAATCTCGTCGAGCTGATTAATTTGAAACTTTGTTTAACAAATTTGGTCTTCATTTGCCGAAGTTATCGTGCTTCAAAGTTTGAAAAGTCACAAAAGTTGTGTGTTTGAGCACATAAAGTACCATTTTTCTTGGAAGTTCAACAAGATGTAATCATGATGTGTTGTGTCATCTTCGAAATCTCGTTGAGGTGATTACTTTGGCACTTTGTTTAAGAAATTTGGTCCACATATGCCGAAGTTATCGAGCTTCAAAGTTTGAAAAGTCACAAAATATGTGTGTTTGAGCACATAATGTACTATTTTTCTTGGAAATTCAACAAGATGTAATCATGATGTGTTGTGACATCTTCATAACCTCGTCGAGCTGATTAATTTGACACTCTGTTTAACAAATTTGGTACACATTTGCCGAAGTTATCGTGCTTCAAAGTTTGAAAAGTCACAAAAGTTGTGTGTTTGAGCACATAAAGTACCATTTTTCTTGGAAGTTCAACAAGATGTAATCATGATGTGTTGTATCATCTTCTAAATCTCGTTGAGGTGATTACTTTGGCACTTTGTTTAAGAAATTTGGTCCACATATGCCGAAGTTATCGAGCTTCAAAGTTTGAAAAGTCACAAAATATGTGTGTTTGAGCACATAAAGTACTATTTTTCTTGGAAATTCAACAAGATGCAATCATGGATTGTTGTGTCATTTTAAAGATCTCATCGAGCTGATTAATTTGACACTTTGGTTAACAAATTTGGTACTCATTTGCCAAAGTTATCGAGCTTCAAAGTTTGAAAAGTCACAAAATATGTGTGTTTGAGCACATAAAGTACTATTTTTCTTGGAAGATCAATAAGATGTAATAATGATGTTTTGTGACATCTTCAAAATCTCGTCGAGCTGATTAATTTGACACTTTGTTTCAGAAATTTGGTCCACATTTGCCAAAGTTATCGAGCTTCAAAGTTTGGAAAGTCACAAAAGTTGTGTGTTTGAGCACATAAAGTACTATTTTTCTTGGAAGTTCAACAAGATGTAATCATCATGTGTTATGACATTTTAAAGATCTCATCAAGCTCATTAATTTGACACTTTGGTTAACAAATTTGGTACACATTTGCCAAAGTTATCGAGCTTCAAAGTTTGAAAAGTCACAAAATATGTGTGTTTGAGCACATAAAGTACTATTTTTCTTGGAAATTGAACAAGATGTAATCATGATGTGTTGTGACATCTTCATAACCTCGTCGAGCTGATTAATTTGACACTCTGTTTAACAAATTTGGTACACATTTGCCGAAGTTATCGTGCTTCAAAGTTTGAAAAGTCACAAAAGTTGTGTGTGTGAGCACATAAAGTACCATTTTTCTTGGAAGTTCAACAAGATGTAATCATGATGTGTTGTGTCATCTTCTAAATCTCGTTGAGGTGATTACTTTGGCACTTTGTGTAAGAAATTTGGTCCACATATGCCGAAGTTATCGAGCTTCAAAGTTTGAAAAGTCACAAAATATGTGTGTTTGAGCACATAAAGTACTATTTTTCTTGGAAATTCAACAAGATGCAATCATGAATTGTTGTGTCATTTTAAAGATCTCATCGAGCTGATTAATTTGACACTTTGGTTAACAAATTTGGTACTCATTTGCCAAAGTTATCGAGCTTCAAAGTTTGAAAAGTCACAAAATATGTGTGTTTGAGCACATAAAGTACTATTTTTCTTGGGAGATCAATAAGATGTAATAATGATGTGTTGTGACATCTTCAAAATCTCGTCGAGCTGATTAATTCGACACTTTGTTTAACAAATTTGGTCTTCATTTGCCGAAGCTATCGAGCTTCAAAGTTTGAAAAGTCACAGAAGTTGTGTGTTTGAGCACATAAAGTACTATTTTTCTTGGAAGTACAACAAGATGTAATCATCATGTGTTGTGACATCTTCAAAATCTCGTTGAGGTGATTACTTTGACACTTTGTTTAAGAAATTTGGTCCACATTTGCCGAAGTTATCGAGCTTCAAAGTTTGAAAAGTCACAAAAGTTGTGTGTTTGAGCACATAAAGTACTATTTTTCTTGGAAGTTCAACAAGATGTAATCACGATGTGTTGTGACATTTTCATAACCTCGTCGAGCTGATTAATTTGACACTTTGTTTAACAAATTTGTTCCTCATTTGCCGAAGTCATCGAGCTTCAAAATTTGAAAAGTCACAAAATTTGTGTGTTTGAGCACATAAAGTACTATTTTTCTTGGAAATTCAACAAGATGCAATCATGAATTGTTGTGTCATTTTAAAGATCTCATCGAGCTGATTAATTTGACACTTTGGTTAACAAATTTGGCCCACATTTGCCCAAGTTATCGAGCTTCAAAGTTTGAAAAGTCACAAAATATGTTTGTTTGAGTACATAAAGTACTATTTTTCTTGGAAGTTCAACAAGATGCAATCACGATGTGTTGTGACATCTTCAAAATCTCGTCGAGCTGATTAATTTGACTCTTTGTTTAACAAATTTGGTCTTCATTTGCCGAAGCTATCGAGCTTCAAAGTTTGAAAAGTCACAAAATATGTGTGTTTGAGCACATAAAGTACTATTTTTCATGGAAGTTCAACAAGATGCAATTCTGATGTGTTGTGTCATCATAAAGATCTCATCGAGCTGATTAATTTGACACTTTGGTTAACAAATTTGGTACTCATTTGCCAAAGTTATCGAGCTTCAAAGTTTGAAAAGTCACAAAATATGTGTGTTTGAGCACATAAAGTACTATTTTTCTTGGAAGATCAATAAGATGTAATAATGATGTGTTGTGACATCTTCAAAATCTCGTCGAGCTGATTAATTTGACACTTTGTTTCAGAAATTTGGTCCACATTTGCCAAAGTTATCGAGCTTCAAAGTTTGGAAAGTCACAAAAGTTGTGTGTTTGAGCACATAAAGTACTATTTTTCTTGGAAGTTCAACAAGATGTAATGATGATGTGTTGTGTCATTTTAAAGATCTCGTCGAGCTGATTAATTTGACACTTTGTTTAACAAATTTGGTCAACATTTACCAAAGTTATCGAGCTTCAAAGTTTGAAAAGTCACAAAAGTTGTGTGTTTGAGCACATAAAGTACTATTTTTCTTGGAAATTCAACAAGATGTAATCATGATGTGTTGTGACATCTTCATAACCTCGTCGAGCTGATTAATTGGACACTTTGTTTAACAAATTTGGTCCTCATTTGCCGAAGTTATAGAGCTTCAAAATTTGAAAAGTCACACAAGTTGTGTGTTTGAGCACATAAAGTACTATTTTTCTTGGAAGTTCAACAAGATGCAATCATGAATTGTTGTGTCATTTTAAAGATCTCGTCGAGCTGATTAATTTGACACTTTGTTTAACAAATTTGGTCTTCATTTGCCGAAGCTATCGAGCTTCAAAGTTTGAAAAGTCACAAAAGTTGTGTGTTTGAGCACATAAAGTACTATTTTTCTTGGAAATTCAACGAGATGTAATCATGATGTGTTGTGACATCTTCATAACCTCGTCGAGCTGATTAATTTGACACTCTGTTTAACAAATTTGGTACTCATTTGCCGAAGTTATCGAGCTTCAAAGTTTGAAAAGTCACAAAATATGTGTGTTTGAGCACATAAAGAACTATTTTTCTTGGAAATTCAACAAGATGCAATCATGAATTGTTGTGTTATTTTAAAGACCTCGTCGAGCTGATTAATTTGACACTTTGTTTAACAAATTTGTTCCTCATTTGCCGAAGCTATCGAGCTTCAAAGTTTGAAAAGTCACAAAATATGTGTGTTTGAGCACATAAAGTACTATTTTTCATGGAAGTTCAACAAGATGCAATTCTGATGTGTTGTGTCATGTTAAAGATCTCGTCGAGCTGATTAATTTGACACTCTGTTTAACAAATTTGGTCCTCATTTGCCGAAGTTATCGAGCTTCAAAGTTTGAAAAGTCACAAAATATGTGTGTTTGAGCACATAAAGTACTATTTTTCTTGGAAATTCAACAAGATGCAGTCACGATGTGTTGTGACATCTTCAAAATCTCGTCGAGGTGATTACTTTGACACTTTGTTTAAGAAATTTGGTCCACATTTGCCGAAGTTATCGAGCTTCAAAGTTTGAAAAGTCACAAAATTTGTGTGTTTGAGAACATAAAGTACTATTTTTCTTGGAAATTCAACAAGATGCAGTCACCATGTGTTGTGACATCTTCAAAATCTCGTTGAGGTGATTACTTTGACACTTTGTTTAAGAAATTTGGTCCACATTTGCCGAAGTTATCGAGCTTCAAAGTTTGAAAAGTCACAAAAGTTGTGTGTTTGAGCACATAAAGTACTATTTTTCTTGGAAATTCAACAAGATGCAATCATGAATTGTTGTGTCATTTTAAAGATCTCATCGAGCTGATTAATTTGACACTTTGGTTAACAAATTTGGTACTCATTTGCCAAAGTTATCGAGCTTCAAAGTTTGAAAAGTCACAAAATATGTGTGTTTGAGCACATAAAGTACTATTTTTCTTGGAAGTTCAATTAGATGTAATAATGATGTGTTGTGACATCTTCAAAATCTCGTTGAGGTGATTACTTTGGCACTTTGTTTAAGAAATTTGGTCCACATTTGCCAAAGTTATCGAGCTTCAATGTTTGAAAAGTCACAAAATATGTGTGTTTGAGCACATAAAGTACTATTTTTCTTGGAAGATCAATAAGATGTAATAATGATGTGTTGTGACATCTTCAAAATCTCGTCGAGCTGATTAATTTGACACTTTGTTTAACAAATTTGGTCAACATTTACCAAAGTTATCGAGCTTCAAAGTTTGAAAAGTCACAAAAGTTGTGTGTTTGAGCACATAAAGTACTATTTTTCTTGGAAATTCAACAAGATGTAATCATGATGTGTTGTGACATCTTCATAACCTCGTCGAGCTGATTAATTGGACACTTTGTTTAACAAATTTGGTCCTCATTTGCCGAAGTTATCGAGCTTCAAAGTTTGAAAAGTCACACAAGTTGTGTGTTTGAGCACATAAAGTACTATTTTTCTTGGAAGTTCAACAAGATGCAATTCTGATGTGTTGTGACATCTTCAAAATCTCGTCGAGCTGATTAATTTGACACTTTGTTTAAGGAATTTGGTACTCATTTGCCGACGTTATCGAGCTTCAAAGTTTGAAAAGTCACAAAAGTTGTGTGTTTGAACTTATAAAGTACTATTTTTCTTGGAAATTCAACAAGATGCAATCATGAATTGTTGTGTCATTTTAAAGACCTCGTCGAGCTGATTAATTTGACACTTTGTTTAACAAATTTGGTCTTCATTTGCCGAAGCTATCGAGCTTCAAAGTTTGAAAAGTCACACAATTTGTGTGTTTGAGCACATAAAGTACTATTTTTCTTGGAAGTTCAACAAGATGCAATTCTGATGTGTTGTGACATCTTCAAAATCTCGTCGAGCTGATTAATTTGACACTTTGTTTAAGGAATTTGGTACTCATTTGCCGAAGTTATCGAGCTTCAAAGTTTGAAAAGTCACAAAAGTTGTGTGTTTGAACACATAAAGTACTATTTTTCTTGGAAATTCAACAAGATGCAATCATGAATTGTTGTGTCATTTTAAAGATCTCGTCGAGCTGATTAATTTGACACTTTGTTTAACAAATTTGGTCTTCATTTGCCGAAGCTATCGAGCTTCAAAGTTTGAAAAGTCACAAAATATGTGTGTTTGAGCACATAAAGTACTATTTTTCTTGGAAGTTCAACAAGATGCAATTCTGATGTGTTGTGACATGTTAAAGATCTCGTCGAGCTGATTAATTTGACACTCTGTTTAACAAATTTGGTCCTCATTTGCCGAAGTTATCGAGCTTCAAAGGTTGAAAAGTCACAAAATATGTGTGTTTGAGCACATAAAGTACTATTTTTCTTGGAAGTTCAACAAGATGCAATTCTGATGTGTTGTGACATCTTCAAAATCTCGTTGAGGTGATTAATTTGACACTCTGCTTAACAAATTTGGTACTCATTTGCCGAAGTTATCGAGCTTCAATGTTTGAAAAGTAACAAAATATGTGTGTTTGAGCACATAAATTACTATTTTTCTTGGAAATTCCACAAGATGCAATCATGATGTGTTGTGACATATTGAAAATCTCGTCGAGCTGATTAATTTGAAACTTTGTTTAACAAATTTGGTCTTCATTTGCCGTAGTTATCGTGCATCAAAGTTTGAAAAGTCACAAAAGTTGTGTGTTTGAGCACATAAAGTACCATTTTTCTTGCAAGTTCAACAAGATGTAATCATGATGTGTTGTGTCATCTTCAAAATCTAGTTGAGGTGAATACTTTGGCACTTTGTTTAACAAATTTGGTCCTCATTTGCCGAAGTTATCGAGCTTCAAAGTTTGAAAAGTCACAAAATATGTGTGTTTGAGCACATAAAGTACTATTTTTCTTGGAAATTCAACAAGATGTAATCATGATGTGTTGTGTCATTTTAAAGATCTCATCGAGCTGATTAATTTGACACTTTGGTTAACAAATTTGGTACTCATTTGCCAAAGTTATCGAGCTTCAAAGTTTGAAAAGTCACAAAATATGTGTGTTTGAGCACATAAAGTACTATTTTTCTTGGAAGTTCAATTAGATGTAATAATGATGTGTTGTGACATCTTCAAAATCTCGTTGAGGTGATTACTTTGGCACTTTGTTTAAGAAATTTGGTCCACATTTGCCAAAGTTATCGAGCTTCAATGTTTGAAAAGTCACAAAATATGTGTGTTTGAGCACATAAAGTACTATTTTTCTTGGAAGATCAATAAGATGTAATAATGATGTGTTGTGACATCTTCAAAATCTCGTCGAGCTGATTAATTTGACACTTTGTTTAACAAATTTGGTCAACATTTACCAAAGTTATCGAGCTTCAAAGTTTGAAAAGTCACAAAAGTTGTGTGTTTGAGCACATAAAGTACTATTTTTCTTGGAAATTCAACAAGATGTAATCATGATGTGTTGTGACATCTTCATAACCTCGTCGAGCTGATTAATTGGACACTTTGTTTAACAAATTTGGTCCTCATTTGCCGAAGTTATCGAGCTTCAAAGTTTGAAAAGTCACACAAGTTGTGTGTTTGAGCACATAAAGTACTATTTTTCTTGGAAGTTCAACAAGATGCAATTCTGATGTGTTGTGACATCTTCAAAATCTCGTCGAGCTGATTAATTTGACACTTTGTTTAAGGAATTTGGTACTCATTTGCCGACGTTATCGAGCTTCAAAGTTTGAAAAGTCACAAAAGTTGTGTGTTTGAACATATAAAGTACTATTTTTCTTGGAAATTCAACAAGATGCAATCATGAATTGTTGTGTCATTTTAAAGACCTCGTCGAGCTGATTAATTTGACACTTTGTTTAACAAATTTGGTCTTCATTTGCCGAAGCTATCGAGCTTCAAAGTTTGAAAAGTCACACAATTTGTGTGTTTGAGCACATAAAGTACTATTTTTCTTGGAAGTTCAACAAGATGCAATTCTGATGTGTTGTGACATCTTCAAAATCTCGTCGAGCTGATTAATTTGACACTTTGTTTAAGGAATTTGGTACT
Source organism: Euwallacea fornicatus (assembly GCF_040115645.1). Lineage (NCBI taxonomy): Eukaryota > Metazoa > Arthropoda > Insecta > Coleoptera > Curculionidae > Euwallacea > Euwallacea fornicatus. The sequence goes on along the minus strand of NW_027096017.1, from coordinate 437,670 downwards.
CATTTGCCGAAGTTATCGAGCTTCAAAGTTTGAAAAGTCACAAAAGTTGTGTGTTTGAACACATAAAGTACTATTTTTCTTGGAAATTCAACAAGATGCAATCATGAATTGTTGTGTCATTTTAAAGATCTCGTCGAGCTGATTAATTTGACACTTTGTTTAACAAATTTGGTCTTCATTTGCCGAAGCTATCGAGCTTCAAAGTTTGAAAAGTCACAAAATATGTGTGTTTGAGCACATAAAGTACTATTTTTCTTGGAAGTTCAACAAGATGCAATTCTGATGTGTTGTGACATGTTAAAGATCTCGTCGAGCTGATTAATTTGACACTCTGTTTAACAAATTTGGTCCTCATTTGCCGAAGTTATCGAGCTTCAAAGGTTGAAAAGTCACAAAATATGTGTGTTTGAGCACATAAAGTACTATTTTTCTTGGAAGTTCAACAAGATGCAATTCTGATGTGTTGTGACATCTTCAAAATCTCGTTGAGGTGATTAATTTGACACTCTGCTTAACAAATTTGGTACTCATTTGCCGAAGTTATCGAGCTTCAATGTTTGAAAAGTAACAAAATATGTGTGTTTGAGCACATAAATTACTATTTTTCTTGGAAATTCCACAAGATGCAATCATGATGTGTTGTGACATATTGAAAATCTCGTCGAGCTGATTAATTTGAAACTTTGTTTAACAAATTTGGTCTTCATTTGCCGTAGTTATCGTGCATCAAAGTTTGAAAAGTCACAAAAGTTGTGTGTTTGAGCACATAAAGTACCATTTTTCTTGCAAGTTCAACAAGATGTAATCATGATGTGTTGTGTCATCTTCAAAATCTAGTTGAGGTGAATACTTTGGCACTTTGTTTAACAAATTTGGTCCTCATTTGCCGAAGTTATCGAGCTTCAATGTTTGAAAAGTAACAAAATATGTGTGTTTGAGCACATAAAGTACTATTTTTCTTGGAAATTCAACAAGATGTAATCATGATGTGTTGTGACATCTTCATAACCTCGTCGAGCTGATTAATTTGACACTCTGTTTAACAAATTTGGTACACATTTGCCGAAGTTATCGTGCTTCAAAGTTTGAAAAGTCACAAAAGTTGTGTGTTTGAGCACATAAAGTACCATTTTTCTTGGAAGTTCAACAAGATGTAATCATGATGTGTTGTGTCATCTTCTAAATCTCGTTGAGGTGATTACTTTGGCACTTTGTTTAAGAAATTTGGTCCACATATGCCGAAGTTATCGAGCTTCAAAGTTTGAAAAGTCACAAAATATGTGTGTTTGAGCACATAAAGTACTATTTTTCTTGGAAATTCAACAAGATGCAATCATGAATTGTTGTGTCATTTTAAATATCTCATCGAGCTGATTAATTTGACACTTTGGTTAACAAATTTGGTACACATTTGCCAAAGTTATCGAGCTTCAAAGTTTGAAAAGTCACAAAATATGTGTGTTTGAGCACATAAAGTACTATTTTTCTTGGAAATTCAACAAGATGCAGTCACGATGTGTTGTGACATCTTCAAAATCTCGTTGAGGTGATTACTTTGACACTTTGTTTAAGAAATTTGGTCCACATTTGCCGAAGTTATCGAGCTTCAAAGTTTGAAAAATCACAAAATTTGTGTGTTTGAGCACATAAAGTACTATTTTTCTTGGAAATTCAACAAGATGCAGTCACGATGTGTTGTGACATCTTCAAAATCTCGTTGAGGTGATTACTTTGACACTTTGTTTAAGAAATTTGGTCCACATTTGCCGAAGTTATCGAGCTTCAAAGTTTGAAAAGTCACAAAAGTTGTGTGTTTGAGCACATAAAGTACTATTTTTCTTGGAAATTCCACAAGATGCAATCATGATGTGTTGTGACATATTCAAAATCTCGTCGAGCTGATTAATTTGACACTTTGTTTAAGAAATTGGGTCCACATATGCCGAAGTTATCGAGCTTCAAAGTTTGAAAAGTCACAAAAGTTGTGTTGAGCACATAAAGTACTAGTTTTCTTGGAAATTCAACAAGATGCTGTCACGATGTGTTGTGACATCTTCAAAATCTCGTTGAGGTGATTACTTTGACACTTTGTTTAAGAAATTTGGTCCACATTTGCCGAAGTTATAGAGCTTCAAAGTTTGAAAAGTCACAAAAGTTGTGTGTTTGAGCACATAAAGTACTATTTTTCTTGGAAGTTCAACAAGATGTAATCATGATGTGTTGTGACATCTTCATAACCTCGTCGAGCTGATTAATTTGACACTTTGTTTAACAAATTTTTTCCTCATTTGCCGAAGTTATCGAGCTTCAAAGTTTGAAAAGTCACAAAATATGTGTGTTTGAGCACATAAAGTACTATTTTTCTTGGAAGTTCAACAAGATGTAATCATGATGTGTTATGTCATTTTAAAGATCTCATCAAGCTCATTAATTTGACACTTTGGTTAACAAATTTGGTACACATTTGCCAAAGTTATCGAGTTTCAAAGTTTGAAAAGTCACAAAATATGTGTGTTTGAGCACATAAAGTACTATTTTTCTTGGAAATTCAACAAGATGTAATCATGATGTGTTGTGACATCTTCATAACCTCGTCGAGCTGATTAATTTGACACTCTGTTTAACAAATTTGGTACACATTTGCCGAAGTTATCGAGCTTCAAAGTTTGAAAAGTCACAAAATATGTGTGTTTGAGCACATAAAGTACTATTTTTCTTGGAAGATCAATAAGATGTAATAATGATGTGTTGTGACATCTTCAAAATCTCGTCGAGCTGATTAATTTGACACTTTGTTTAACAAATTTGGTCAACATTTACCAAAGTTATCGAGCTTCAAAGTTTGAAAAGTCACAAAAGTTGTGTGTTTGAGCACATAAAGTACTATTTTTCTTGGAAATTCAACAAGATGTAATCATGATGTGTTGTGACATCTTCATAACCTCGTCGAGCTGATTAATTTGACACTCTGTTTAACAAATTTGGTACACATTTGCCGAAGTTATCGAGCTTCAAAGTTTGAAAAGTCACAAAATATGTGTGTTTGAGCACATAAAGTACTATTTTTCTTGGAAGATCAATAAGATGTAATAATGATGTGTTGTGACATCTTCAAAATCTCGTTGAGGTGATTACTTTGGCACTTTGTTTAAGAAATTTGGTCCACATTTGCCAAAGTTATCGAGCTTCAATGTTTGAAAAGTCACAAAATATGTGTTTTTGAGCACATAAAGTACTATTTTTCTTGAAAATTCAACTAGATGCAATCATGATGTGTTGTGTCATCTTCATAACCTCGTCGAGCTGATTAATTTGACACTTTGTTTAACAAATTTCGTCCACATTTGCCAAAGTTATCGAGCTTCAAAATTGGAAAAGTCATAAAAGTTGTGTGTTTGAGCACATAAAGTACTATTTTTCTTGGAAGATCAATAAGATGTAATAATGATGTGTTGTGACATCTTCAAAATCTCGTCGAGCTGATTAATTTGACACTTTGTTTAACAAATTTGGTCAACATTTACCAAAGTTATCGAGCTTCAAAGTTTGAAAAGTCACAAAAGTTGTGTGTTTGAGCACATAAAGTACTATTTTTCTTGGAAATTCAACAAGATGTAATCATGATGTGTTGTGACATCTTCATAACCTCGTCGAGCTGATTAATTTGACACTCTGTTTAACAAATTTGGTACACATTTGCCGAAGTTATCGAGCTTCAAAGTTTGAAAAGTCACAAAATATGTGTGTTTGAGCACATAAAGTACTATTTTTCTTGGAAGATCAATAAGATGTAATAATGATGTGTTGTGACATCTTCAAAATCTCGTTGAGGTGATTACTTTGGCACTTTGTTTAAGAAATTTGGTCCACATTTGCCAAAGTTATCGAGCTTCAAAGTTTGAAAAGTCACAAAATATGTGTGTTTGAGCACATAAAGTACTATTTTTCTTGGAAATTCAACAAGATGTAATCATGATGTGTTGTGACATCTTCATAACCTCGTCGAGCTGATTAATTTGACACTCTGTTTAACAAATTTGGTACACATTTGCCGAAGTTATCGAGCTTCAAAGTTTGAAAAGTCACAAAATATGTGTGTTTGAGCACATAAAGTACTATTTTTCTTGGAAGATCAATAAGATGTAATAATGATGTGTTGTGACATCTTCAAAATCTCGTTGAGGTGATTACTTTGGCACTTTGTTTAAGAAATTTGGTCCACATTTGCCAAAGTTATCGAGCTTCAATGTTTGAAAAGTCACAAAATATGTGTGTTTGAGCACATAAAGTACTATTTTTCTTGGAAGATCAATAAGATGTAATAATGATGTGTTGTGACATCTTCAAAATCTCGTCGAGCTGATTAATTTGACACTTTGTTTAACAAATTTGGTCAACATTTACCAAAGTTATCGAGCTTCAAAGTTTGAAAAGTCACAAAAGTTGTGTGTTTGAGCACATAAAGTACTATTTTTCTTGGAAATTCAACAAGATGTAATCATGATGTGTTGTGACATCTTCATAACCTCGTCGAGCTGATTAATTTGACACTCTGTTTAACAAATTTGGTACACATTTGCCGAAGTTATCGTGCTTCAAAGTTTGAAAAGTCACAAAAGTTGTGTGTTTGAGCACATAAAGTACCATTTTTCTTGGAAGTTCAACAAGATGTAATCATGATGTGTTGTGTCATCTTCTAAATCTCGTTGAGGTGATTACTTTGGCACTTTGTTTAAGAAATTTGGTCCACATATGCCGAAGTTATCGAGCTTCAAAGTTTGAAAAGTCACAAAATATGTGTGTTTGAGCACATAAAGTACTATTTTTCTTGGAAATTCAACAAGATGCAATCATGAATTGTTGTGTCATTTTAAAGATCTCATCGAGCTGATTAATTTGACACTTTGGTTAACAAATTTGGTACACATTTGCCAAAGTTATCGAGCTTCAAAGTTTGAAAAGTCACAAAATATGTGTGTTTGAGCACATAAAGTACTATTTTTCTTGGAAATTCAACAAGATGCAGTCACGATGTGTTGTGACATCTTCAAAATCTCGTTGAGGTGATTACTTTGACACTTTGTTTAAGAAATTTGGTCCACATTTGCCGAAGTTATCGAGCTTCAAAGTTTGAAAAATCACAAAATTTGTGTGTTTGAGCACATAAAGTACTATTTTTCTTGGAAATTCAACAAGATGCAGTCACGATGTGTTGTGACATCTTCAAAATCTCGTTGAGGTGATTACTTTGACACTTTGTTTAAGAAATTTGGTCCACATTTGCCGAAGTTATCGAGCTTCAAAGTTTGAAAAGTCACAAAAGTTGTGTGTTTGAGCACATAAAGTACTATTTTTCTTGGAAATTCCACAAGATGCAATCATGATGTGTTGTGACATATTCAAAATCTCGTCGAGCTGATTAATTTGACACTTTGTTTAAGAAATTGGGTCCACATATGCCGAAGTTATCGAGCTTCAAAGTTTGAAAAGTCACAAAAGTTGTGTTGAGCACATAAAGTACTAGTTTTCTTGGAAGTTCAACAAGATGTAATCATGATGTGTTGTGTCATCTTCTAAATCTCGTTGAGGTGATTACTTTGGCACTTTGTTTAAGAAATTTGGTCCACATATGCCGAAGTTATCGAGCTTCAAAGTTTGAAAAGTCACAAAATATGTGTGTTTGAGCACATAAAGTACTATTTTTCTTGGAAATTCAACAAGATGCAATCATGAATTGTTGTGTCATTTTAAAGATCTCATCGAGCTGATTAATTTGACACTTTGGTTAACAAATTTGGTACTCATTTGCCAAAGTTATCGAGCTTCAAAGTTTGAAAAGTCACAAAATATGTGTGTTTGAGCACATAAAGTACTATTTTTCTTGGAAGATCAATAAGATGTAATAATGATGTGTTGTGACATCTTCAAAATCTCGTCGAGCTGATTAATTTGACACTTTGTTTCAGAAATTTGTTCCACATATGCCGAAGTTATCGAGCTTCAAAGTTTGAAAAGTCACAAAATTTGTGTGTTTGAGCACATGAAGTACTATTTTTCTTGGAAATTCAACAAGATGCAGTCACGATGTGTTGTGACATCTTCAAAATCTCGTTGAGGTGATTACTTTGACACTTTGTTTAAGAAATTTGGTCCACATTTGCCGAAGTTATCGAGCTTCAAAGTTTGAAAAATCACAAAATTTGTGTGTTTGAGCACATAAAGTACTATTTTTCTTGGAAATTCAACAAGATGCAGTCACGATGTGTTGTGACATCTTCAAAATCTCGTTGAGGTGATTAATTTGACACTTTGTTTAAGAAATTGGGTCCACATATGCCGAAGTTATCGAGCTTCAAAGTTTGAAAAGTCACAAAAGTTGTGTGTTTGAGCACATAAAGTACTATTTTTCTTGGAAATTCAACAAGATGCAGTCACGATGTGTTGTGACATCTTCAAAATCTCGTTGAGGTGATTACTTTGACACTTTGTTTAAGAAATTTGGTCCACATTTGCCGAAGTTATAGAGCTTCAAAGTTTGAAAAGTCACAAAAGTTGTGTGTTTGAGCACATAAAGTACTATTTTTCTTGGAAGTTCAACAAGATGTAATCATGGTGTGTTGTGACATCTTCAAAATCTCGTTGAGGTGATTACTTTGACACTTTGTTTAACAAATTTGTTCCTCATTTGCCGAAGTCATCGATCTTCAAAATTTGAAAAGTCACAAAATATGTGTGTTTGAGCACATAAAGTACTTTTTTTGTTGGAAGTTCAACAAGATGTAATCATGATGTGTTGTGACATCTTCATAACCTCGTCGAGCTGATTAATTTGACACTTTGTTTAACAAATTTTTTCCTCATTTGCCAAAGTTATCGAGCTTCAAAGTTTGAAAAGTCACACAATTTGTGTGTTTGAGCACATAAAGTACTATTTTTCTTGGAAATTCAACAAGATGCAGTCACGATGTGTTGTGACATCTTCAAAATCTCGTTGAGGTGATTACTTTGACACTTTGTTTAAGAAATTTGGTCCACATTTGCCGAAGTTATCGAGCTTCAAAGTTTGAAAAATCACAAAATTTGTGTGTTTGAGCACATAAAGTACTATTTTTCTTGGAAATTCAACAAGATGCAATCATGAATTGTTGTGTTATTTTAAAGACCTCGTCGAGCTGATTAATTTGACACTTTGTTTAACAAATTTGTTCCTCATTTGCCGAAGCTATCGAGCTTCAAAGTTTGAAAAGTCACAAAATATGTGTGTTTGAGCACATAAAGTACTATTTTTCTTGGAAATTCCACAAGATGCAATCATGATGTGTTGTGACATATTCAAAATCTCGTCGAGCTGATTAATTTGACACTTTGTTTAAGAAATTGGGTCCACATATGCCGAAGTTATCGAGCTTCAAAGTTTGAAAAGTCACAAAAGTTGTGTTGAGCACATAAAGTACTAGTTTTCTTGGAAATTCAACAAGATGCTGTCACGATGTGTTGTGACATCTTCAAAATCTCGTTGAGGTGATTACTTTGACACTTTGTTTAAGAAATTTGGTCCACATTTGCCGAAGTTATAGAGCTTCAAAGTTTGAAAAGTCACAAAAGTTGTGTGTTTGAGCACATAAAGTACTATTTTTCTTGGAAGTTCAACAAGATGTAATCATGATGTGTTGTGACATCTTCATAACCTCGTCGAGCTGATTAATTTGACACTTTGTTTAACAAATTTTTTCCTCATTTGCCGAAGTTATCGAGCTTCAAAGTTTGAAAAGTCACAAAATATGTGTGTTTGAGCACATAAAGTACTATTTTTCTTGGAAGTTCAACAAGATGCAATCATGAATTGTTGTGTCATTTTAAAGACCTCGTCGAGCATTTTAATTTGACACTTTGTTTAACAAATTTGGTCTTCATTTGCCGAAGCTATCGAGCTTCAAAGTTTGAAAAGTCACACAATTTGTGTGTTTGAGCACATAAAGTACAATTTTTCTTGGAAGTTCAACAAGATGCAATTCTGATGTGTTGTGACATCTTCACAATCTCGTCGAGCTGATTAATTTGACACTTTGTTTAAGGAATTTGGTACTCATTTGCCGAAGTTATCGAGCTTCAATGTTTGAAAAGTCACAAAAGTTGTGTGTTTGAACACATAAAGTACTATTTTTCTTGGAAATTCAACAAGATGCAATCATGAATTGTTGTGTCATTTTAAAGATCTCGTCGAGCTGATTAATTTGACACTTTGTTTAACAAATTTGGTCTTCATTTGCCGAAGCTATCGAGCTTCAAAGTTTGAAAAGTCACAAAAGTTGTGTGTTTGAGCACATAAAGTACTATTTTTCTTGGAAATTCAACGAGATGTAATCATGATGTGTTGTGACATCTTCATAACCTCGTCGAGCTGATTAATTTGACACTCTGTTTAACAAATTTGGTACTCATTTGCCGAAGTTATCGAGCTTCAAAGTTTGAAAAGTCACAAAATATGTGTGTTTGAGCACATAAAGAACTATTTTTCTTGGAAATTCAACAAGATGCAATCATGAATTGTTGTGTTATTTTAAAGACCTCGTCGAGCTGATTAATTTGACACTTTGTTTAACAAATTTGTTCCTCATTTGCCGAAGCTATCGAGCTTCAAAGTTTGAAAAGTCACAAAATATGTGTGTTTGAGCACATAAAGTACTATTTTTCTTGGAAATTCAACAAGATGCAGTCACGATGTGTTGTGACATCTTCAAAATCTCGTCGAGGTGATTACTTTGACACTTTGTTTAAGAAATTTGGTCCACATTTGCCGAAGTTATCGAGCTTCAAAGTTTGAAAAGTCACAAAATTTGTGTGTTTGAGAACATAAAGTACTATTTTTCTTGGAAATTCAACAAGATGCAGTCACCATGTGTTGTGACATCTTCAAAATCTCGTTGAGGTGATTACTTTGACACTTTGTTTAAGAAATTTGGTCCACATTTGCCGAAGTTATCGAGCTTCAAAGTTTGAAAAGTCACAAAAGTTGTGTGTTTGAGCACATAAAGTATTATTTTTCTTGGAAGTTCAACAAGATGTAATCATGATGTGTTGTGTCATCTTCTAAATCTCGTTGAGGTGATTACTTTGGCACTTTGTTTAAGAAATTTGGTCCACATATGCCGAAGTTATCGAGCTTCAAAGTTTGAAAAGTCACAAAATATGTGTGTTTGAGCACATAAAGTACTATTTTTCTTGGAAATTCAACAAGATGCAATCATGAATTGTTGTGTCATTTTAAAGATCTCATCGAGCTGATTAATTTGACACTTTGGTTAACAAATTTGGTACTCATTTGCCAAAGTTATCGAGCTTCAAAGTTTGAAAAGTCACAAAATATGTGTGTTTGAGCACATAAAGTACTATTTTTCTTGGAAGATCAATAAGATGTAATAATGATGTGTTGTGACATCTTCAAAATCTCGTCGAGCTGATTAATTTGACACTTTGTTTCAGAAATTTGGTCCACATTTGCCAAAGTTATCGAGCTTCAAAGTTTGGAAAGTCACAAAAGTTGTGTGTTTGAGCACATAAAGTACTATTTTTCTTGGAAGTTCAATTAGATGTAATAATGATGTGTTGTGACATCTTCAAAATCTCGTTGAGGTGATTACTTTGGCACTTTGTTTAAGAAATTTGGTCCACATTTGCCAAAGTTATCGAGCTTCAATGTTTGAAAAGTCACAAAATATGTGTGTTTGAGCACATAAAGAACTATTTTTCTTGGAAATTCAACAAGATGCAATCATGAATTGTTGTGTCATTTTAAAGATCTCGTCGAGCTTATTAATTTGACACTTTGTTTAACAAATTTGGTCAACATTTACCAAAGTTATCGAGCTTCAAAGTTTGAAAAGTCACAAAAGTTGTGTGTTTGAGCACATAAAGTACTATTTTTCTTGGAAATTCAACAAGATGTAATCATGATGTGTTGTGACATCTTCATAACCTCGTCGAGCTGATTAATTGGACACTTTGTTTAACAAATTTGGTCCTCATTTGCCGAAGTTATCGAGCTTCAAAGTTTGAAAAGTCACACAAGTTGTGTGTTTGAGCACATAAAGTACTATTTTTCTTGGAAGTTCAACAAGATGCAATTCTGATGTGTTGTGACATCTTCAAAATCTCGTCGAGCTGATTAATTTGACACTTTGTTTAAGGAATTTGGTACTCATTTGCCGACGTTATCGAGCTTCAAAGTTTGAAAAGTCACAAAAGTTGTGTGTTTGAACATATAAAGTACTATTTTTCTTGGAAATTCAACAAGATGCAATCATGAATTGTTGTGTCATTTTAAAGACCTCGTCGAGCTGATTAATTTGACACTTTGTTTAACAAATTTGGTCTTCATTTGCCGAAGCTATCGAGCTTCAAAGTTTGAAAAGTCACACAATTTGTGTGTTTGAGCACATAAAGTACTATTTTTCTTGGAAGTTCAACAAGATGCAATTCTGATGTGTTGTGACATCTTCAAAATCTCGTCGAGCTGATTAATTTGACACTTTGTTTAAGGAATTTGGTACTCATTTGCCGAAGTTATCGAGCTTCAAAGTTTGAAAAGTCACAAAAGTTGTGTGTTTGAACACATAAAGTACTATTTTTCTTGGAAATTCAACAAGATGTAATCATGATGTGTTGTGACATCTTCATAACCTCGTCGAGCTGATTAATTTGACACTCTGTTTAACAAATTTGGTACTCATTTGCCGAAGTTATCGAGCTTCAAAGTTTGAAAAGTCACAAAATATGTGTGTTTGAACACATAAAGAACTATTTTTCTTGGAAATTCAACAAGATGCAATCATGAATTGTTGTGTTATTTTAAAGACCTCGTCGAGCTGATTAATTTGACACTTTGTTTAACAAATTTGGTCTTCATTTGCCGAAGCTATCGAGCTTCAAAGTTTGAAAAGTCACAAAAGTTGTGTGTTTGAGCACATAAAGTACTATTTTTCTTGGAAATTCAACAAGATGTAATCATGATGTGTTGTGACATCTTCATAACCTCGTCGAGCTGATTAATTTGACACTCTGTTTAACAAATTTGGTACTCATTTGCCGAAGTTATCGAGCTTCAAAGTTTGAAAAGTCACAAAATATGTGTGTTTGAACACATAAAGAACTATTTTTCTTGGAAATTCAACAAGATGCAATCATGAATTGTTGTGTTATTTTAAAGACCTCGTCGAGCTGATTAATTTGACACTTTGTTTAACAAATTTGTTCCTCATTTGCCGAAGCTATCGAGCTTCAAAGTTTGAAAAGTCACAAAATATGTGTGTTTGAGCACATAAAGTACTATTTTTCTTGGAAGTTCAACAAGATGCAATTCTGATGTGTTGTGACATCTTCAAAATCTCGTTGAGGTGATTAATTTGACACTCTGCTTAACAAATTTGGTCCTCATTTGCCGAAGTTATCGAGCTTCAAAGTTTGAAAAGTCACAAAATATGTGTGTTTGAGCACATAAAGTACTATTTTTCTTGGAAGTTCAACAAGATGCAATTCTGATGTGTTGTGACATCTTCAAAATCTCGTTGAGGTGATTAATTTGACACTCTGCTTAACAAATTTGGTACTCATTTGCCGAAGTTATCGAGCTTCAATGTTTGAAAAGTAACAAAATATGTGTGTTTGAGCACATAAATTACTATTTTTCTTGGAAATTCCACAAGATGTAATCATGATGTGTTGTGACATATTGAAAATCTCGTCGAGCTGATTAATTTGAAACTTTGTTTAACAAATTTGGTCTTCATTTGCCGTAGTTATCGTGCATCAAAGTTTGAAAAGTCACAAAAGTTGTGTGTTTGAGCACATAAAGTACCATTTTTCTTGCAAGTTCAACAAGATGTAATCATGATGTGTTGTGTCATCTTCAAAATCTAGTTGAGGTGAATACTTTGGCACTTTGTTTAACAAATTTGGTCCTCATTTGCCGAAGTTATCGAGCTTCAAAGTTTGAAAAGTCACAAAATATGTGTGTTTGAGCACATAAAGTACTATTTTTCTTGGAAATTCAACAAGATGTAATCATGATGTGTTGTGACATCTTCATAACCTCGTCGAGCTGATTAATTTGACACTCTGTTTAACAAATTTGGTACACATTTGCCGAAGTTATCGTGCTTCAAAGTTTGAAAAGTCACAAAAGTTGTGTGTTTGAGCACATAAAGTACCATTTTTCTTGGAAGTTCAACAAGATGTAATCATGATGTGTTGTGTCATCTTCTAAATCTCGTTGAGGTGATTACTTTGGCACTTTGTTTAAGAAATTTGGTCCACATATGCCGAAGTTATCGAGCTTCAAAGTTTGAAAAGTCACAAAATATGTGTGTTTGAGCACATAAAGTACTATTTTTCTTGGAAATTCAACAAGATGCAATCATGAATTGTTGTGTCATTTTAAAGATCTCATCGAGCTGATTAATTTGACACTTTGGTTAACAAATTTGGTACACATTTGCCAAAGTTATCGAGCTTCAAAGTTTGAAAAGTCACAAAATATGTGTGTTTGAGCACATAAAGTACTATTTTTCTTGGAAATTCAACAAGATGCAGTCACGATGTGTTGTGACATCTTCAAAATCTCGTTGAGGTGATTACTTTGACACTTTGTTTAAGAAATTTGGTCCACATTTGCCGAAGTTATCGAGCTTCAAAGTTTGAAAAATCACAAAATTTGTGTGTTTGAGCACATAAAGTACTATTTTTCTTGGAAATTCAACAAGATGCAGTCACGATGTGTTGTGACATCTTCAAAATCTCGTTGAGGTGATTACTTTGACACTTTGTTTAAGAAATTTGGTCCACATTTGCCGAAGTTATCGAGCTTCAAAGTTTGAAAAGTCACAAAAGTTGTGTGTTTGAGCACATAAAGTACTATTTTTCTTGGAAATTCCACAAGATGCAATCATGATGTGTTGTGACATATTCAAAATCTCGTCGAGCTGATTAATTTGACACTTTGTTTAAGAAATTGGGTCCACATATGCCGAAGTTATCGAGCTTCAAAGTTTGAAAAGTCACAAAAGTTGTGTTGAGCACATAAAGTACTAGTTTTCTTGGAAATTCAACAAGATGCTGTCACGATGTGTTGTGACATCTTCAAAATCTCGTTGAGGTGATTACTTTGACACTTTGTTTAAGAAATTTGGTCCACATTTGCCGAAGTTATAGAGCTTCAAAGTTTGAAAAGTCACAAAAGTTGTGTGTTTGAGCACATAAAGTACTATTTTTCTTGGAAGTTCAACAAGATGTAATCATGATGTGTTGTGACATCTTCATAACCTCGTCGAGCTGATTAATTTGACACTTTGTTTAACAAATTTTTTCCTCATTTGCCGAAGTTATCGAGCTTCAAAGTTTGAAAAGTCACAAAATATGTGTGTTTGAGCACATAAAGTACTATTTTTCTTGGAAGTTCAACAAGATGTAATCATGATGTGTTATGTCATTTTAAAGATCTCATCAAGCTCATTAATTTGACACTTTGGTTAACAAATTTGGTACACATTTGCCAAAGTTATCGAGTTTCAAAGTTTGAAAAGTCACAAAATATGTGTGTTTGAGCACATAAAGTACTATTTTTCTTGGAAATTCAACAAGATGTAATCATGATGTGTTGTGACATCTTCATAACCTCGTCGAGCTGATTAATTTGACACTCTGTTTAACAAATTTGGTACACATTTGCCGAAGTTATCGTGCTTCAAAGTTTGAAAAGTCACAAAAGTTGTGTGTTTGAGCACATAAAGTACCATTTTTCTTGGAAGTTCAACAAGATGTAATCATGATGTGTTGTGTCATCTTCTAAATCTCGTTGAGGTGATTACTTTGGCACTTTGTTTAAGAAATTTGGTCCACATATGCCGAAGTTATCGAGCTTCAAAGTTTGAAAAGTCACAAAATATGTGTGTTTGAGCACATAAAGTACTATTTTTCTTGGAAATTCAACAAGATGCAATCATGAATTGTTGTGTCATTTTAAAGATCTCATCGAGCTGATTAATTTGACACTTTGGTTAACAAATTTGGTACACATTTGCCAAAGTTATCGAGCTTCAAAGTTTGAAAAGTCACAAAATATGTGTGTTTGAGCACATAAAGTACTATTTTTCTTGGAAATTCAACAAGATGCAATCATGAATTGTTGTGTCATTTTAAAGACCTCGTCGAGCTGATTAATTTGACACTTTGTTTAACAAATTTGGTCTTCATTTGCCGAAGCTATCGAGCTTCAAAGTTTGAAAAGTCACACAATTTGTGTGTTTGAGCACATAAAGTACTATTTTTCTTGGAAGTTCAACAAGATGCAATTCTGATGTGTTGTGACATCTTCAAAATCTCGTCGAGCTGATTAATTTGACACTTTGTTTAAGGAATTTGGTACTCATTTGCCGAAGTTATCGAGCTTCAAAGTTTGAAAAGTCACAAAAGTTGTGTGTTTGAACACATAAAGTACTATTTTTCTTGGAAATTCAACAAGATGCAATCATGAATTGTTGTGTCATTTTAAAGATCTCGTCGAGCTGATTAATTTGACACTTTGTTTAACAAATTTGGTCTTCATTTGCCGAAGCTATCGAGCTTCAAAGTTTGAAAAGTCACAAAAGTTGTGTGTTTGAGCACATAAAGTACTATTTTTCTTGGAAATTCAACGAGATGTAATCATGATGTGTTGTGACATCTTCATAACCTCGTCGAGCTGATTAATTTGACACTCTGTTTAACAAATTTGGTACTCATTTGCCGAAGTTATCGAGCTTCAAAGTTTGAAAAGTCACAAAATATGTGTGTTTGAGCACATAAAGAACTATTTTTCTTGGAAATTCAACAAGATGCAATCATGAATTGTTGTGTTATTTTAAAGACCTCGTCGAGCTGATTAATTTGACACTTTGTTTAACAAATTTGTTCCTCATTTGCCGAAGCTATCGAGCTTCAAAGTTTGAAAAGTCACAAAATATGTGTGTTTGAGCACATAAAGTACTATTTTTCATGGAAGTTCAACAAGATGCAATTCTGATGTGTTGTGTCATGTTAAAGATCTCGTCGAGCTGATTAATTTGACACTCTGTTTAACAAATTTGGTCCTCATTTGCCGAAGTTATCGAGCTTCAAAGTTTGAAAAGTCACAAAATATGTGTGTTTGAGCACATAAAGTACTATTTTTCTTGGAAGTTCAACAAGATGCAATTCTGATGTGTTGTGACATCTTCAAAATCTCGTTGAGGTGATTAATTTGACACTCTGCTTAACAAATTTGGTACTCATTTGCCGAAGTTATCGAGCTTCAATGTTTGAAAAGTAACAAAATATGTGTGTTTGAGCACATAAATTACTATTTTTCTTGGAAATTCCACAAGATGCAATCATGATGTGTTGTGACATATTGAAAATCTCGTCGAGCTGATTAATTTGAAACTTTGTTTAACAAATTTGGTCTTCATTTGCCGAAGCTATCGAGCTTCAAAGTTTGAAAAGTCACACAAGTTGTGTGTTTGAGCACATAAATTACTATTTTTCTTGGAAATTCCACAAGATGCAATCATGATGTGTTGTGACATATTGAAAATCTCGTCGAGCTGATTAATTTGAAACTTTGTTTAACAAATTTGGTCTTCATTTGCCGTAGTTATCGTGCTTCAAAGTTTGAAAAGTCACAAAAGTTGTGTGTTTGAGCACATAAAGTACCATTTTTCTTGGAAGTTCAACAAGATGTAATCATGATGTGTTGTGTCATCTTCAAAATCTAGTTGAGGTGAATACTTTGGCACTTTGTTTAACAAATTTGGTCCTCATTTGCCGAAGTTATCGAGCTTCAAAGTTTGAAAAGTCACAAAATATGTGTGTTTGAGCACATAAAGTACTATTTTTCTTGGAAATTCAACAAGATGTAATCATGATGTGTTGTGACATCTTCATAATCTCGTCGAGCTGATTAATTTGACACTCTGTTTAACAAATTTGGTACACATTTGCCGAAGTTATCGTGCTTCAAAGTTTGAAAAGTCACAAAAGTTGTGTGTTTGAGCACATAAAGTACCATTTTTCTTGGAAGTTCAACAAGATGTAATCATGATGTGTTGTGTCATCTTCTAAATCTCGTTGAGGTGATTACTTTGGCACTTTGTTTAAGAAATTTGGTCCACATATGCCGAAGTTATCGAGCTTCAAAGTTTGAAAAGTCACAAAATATGTGTGTTTGAGCACATAAAGTACTATTTTTCTTGGAAATTCAACAAGATGCAATCATGAATTGTTGTGTCATTTTAAAGATCTCATCGAGCTGATTAATTTGACACTTTGGTTAACAAATTTGGTACACATTTGCCAAAGTTATCGAGCTTCAAAGTTTGAAAAGTCACAAAATATGTGTGTTTGAGCACATAAAGTACTATTTTTCTTGGAAATTCAACAAGATGCAGTCACGATGTGTTGTGACATCTTCAAAATCTCGTTGAGGTGATTACTTTGACACTTTGTTTAAGAAATTTGGTCCACATTTGCCGAAGTTATCGAGCTTCAAAGTTTGAAAAATCACAAAATTTGTGTGTTTGAGCACATAAAGTACTATTTTTCTTGGAAATTCAACAAGATGCAGTCACGATGTGTTGTGACATCTTCAAAATCTCGTTGAGGTGATTACTTTGACACTTTGTTTAAGAAATTTGGTCCACATTTGCCGAAGTTATCGAGCTTCAAAGTTTGAAAAGTCACAAAAGTTGTGTGTTTGAGCACATAAAGTACTATTTTTCTTGGAAATTCCACAAGATGCAATCATGATGTGTTGTGACATATTCAAAATCTCGTCGAGCTGATTAATTTGACACTTTGTTTAAGAAATTGGGTCCACATATGCCGAAGTTATCGAGCTTCAAAGTTTGAAAAGTCACAAAAGTTGTGTTGAGCACATAAAGTACTAGTTTTCTTGGAAGTTCAACAAGATGTAATCATGATGTGTTGTGTCATCTTCTAAATCTCGTTGAGGTGATTACTTTGGCACTTTGTTTAAGAAATTTGGTCCACATATGCCGAAGTTATCGAGCTTCAAAGTTTGAAAAGTCACAAAATATGTGTGTTTGAGCACATAAAGTACTATTTTTCTTGGAAATTCAACAAGATGCAATCATGAATTGTTGTGTCATTTTAAAGATCTCATCGAGCTGATTAATTTGACACTTTGGTTAACAAATTTGGTACTCATTTGCCAAAGTTATCGAGCTTCAAAGTTTGAAAAGTCACAAAATATGTGTGTTTGAGCACATAAAGTACTATTTTTCTTGGAAGATCAATAAGATGTAATAATGATGTGTTGTGACATCTTCAAAATCTCGTCGAGCTGATTAATTTGACACTTTGTTTCAGAAATTTGTTCCACATATGCCGAAGTTATCGAGCTTCAAAGTTTGAAAAGTCACAAAATTTGTGTGTTTGAGCACATGAAGTACTATTTTTCTTGGAAATTCAACAAGATGCAGTCACGATGTGTTGTGACATCTTCAAAATCTCGTTGAGGTGATTACTTTGACACTTTGTTTAAGAAATTTGGTCCACATTTGCCGAAGTTATCGAGCTTCAAAGTTTGAAAAATCACAAAATTTGTGTGTTTGAGCACATAAAGTACTATTTTTCTTGGAAATTCAACAAGATGCAGTCACGATGTGTTGTGACATCTTCAAAATCTCGTTGAGGTGATTAATTTGACACTTTGTTTAAGAAATTGGGTCCACATATGCCGAAGTTATCGAGCTTCAAAGTTTGAAAAGTCACAAAAGTTGTGTTGAGCACATAAAGTACTATTTTTCTTGGAAATTCAACAAGATGCAGTCACGATGTGTTGTGACATCTTCAAAATCTCGTTGAGGTGATTACTTTGACACTTTGCTTAAGAAATTTGGTCCACATATGCCGAAGTTATCGAGCTTCAAAGCTTGAAAAGTCACAAAATTTGTGTGTTTGAGCACATAAAGTACTATTTTTCTTGGAAGTTCAACAAGATGCAATTCTGATGTGTTGTGTCATGTTAAAGATCTCGTCGAGCTGATTAATTTGACACTCTGTTTAACAAATTTGGTCTTCATTTGCCGAAGCTATCGAGCTTCAAAGTTTGAAAAGTCACAAAAGTTGTGTGTTTGAGCACATAAAGTACTAGTTTTCTTGGAAGTTCAACAAGATGTAATCATGATGTGTTGTGACATCTTCAAAATCTCGTGGAGGTGATTACTTTGACACTTTGTTTAAGAAATTTGGTCCACATTTGCCGAAGTTATAGAGCTTCAAAGTTTGAAAAGTCACAAAAGTTGTGTGTTTGAGCACATAAAGTACTATTTTTCTTGGAAGTTCAACAAGATGTAATCATGGTGTGTTGTGACATCTTCAAAATCTCGTTGAGGTGATTACTTTGACACTTTGTTTAACAAATTTGTTCCTCATTTGCCAAAGTTATCGAGCTTCAAAGTTTGAAAAGTCACACAATTTGTGTGTTTGAGCACATAAAGTACTATTTTTCTTGGAAGTTCAACAAGATGTAATCATGGTGTGTTGTGACATCTTCAAAATCTCGTTGAGGTGATTACTTTGACACTTGGTTTAAGAAATTTGGTCCACATATGCCGAAGTTATCGAGCTTCAAAGTTTGAAAAGTCACAAAATATGTGTGTTTGAGCACATAAAGTACTATTTTTCTTGGAAATTCAACAAGATGCAGTCACGATGTGTTGTGACATCTTCAAAATCTCGTTGAGGTGATTACTTTGACACTTTGTTTAAGAAATTTGGTCCACATTTGCCGAAGTTATCGAGCTTCAAAGTTTGAAAAATCACAAAATTTGTGTGTTTGAGCACATAAAGTACTATTTTTCTTGGAAATTCAACAAGATGCAGTCACGATGTGTTGTGACATCTTCAAAATCTCGTTGAGGTGATTACTTTGACACTTTGTTTAAGAAATTTGGTCCACATTTGCCGAAGTTATCGAGCTTCAAAGTTTGAAAAGTCACAAAAGTTGTGTGTTTGAGCACATAAAGTACTATTTTTCTTGGAAATTCCACAAGATGCAATCATGATGTGTTGTGACATATTCAAAATCTCGTCGAGCTGATTAATTTGACACTTTGTTTAAGAAATTGGGTCCACATATGCCGAAGTTATCGAGCTTCAAAGTTTGAAAAGTCACAAAAGTTGTGTGTTTGAGCACATAAAGTACTATTTTTCTTGGAAGTTCAACAAGATGTAATCATGATGTGTTGTGACATCTTCATAACCTCGTCGAGCTGATTAATTTGACACTTTGTTTAACAAATTTTTTCCTCATTTGCCGAAGTTATCGAGCTTCAAAGTTTGAAAAGTCACAAAATATGTGTGTTTGAGCACATAAAGTACTATTTTTCTTGGAAGTTCAACAAGATGTAATCATGATGTGTTATGTCATTTTAAAGATCTCATCAAGCTCATTAATTTGACACTTTGGTTAACAAATTTGGTACACATTTGCCAAAGTTATCGAGCTTCAAAGTTTGAAAAGTCACAAAATATGTGTGTTTGAGCACATAAAGTACTATTTTTCTTGGAAATTCAACAAGATGTAATCATGATGTGTTGTGACATCTTCATAACCTCGTCGAGCTGATTAATTTGACACTCTGTTTAACAAATTTGGTACACATTTGCCGAAGTTATCGTGCTTCAAAGTTTGAAAAGTCACAAAAGTTGTGTGTTTGAGCACATAAAGTACCATTTTTCTTGGAAGTTCAACAAGATGTAATCATGATGTGTTGTGTCATCTTCTAAATCTCGTTGAGGTGATTACTTTGGCACTTTGTTTAAGAAATTTGGTCCACATATGCCGAAGTTATCGAGCTTCAAAGTTTGAAAAGTCACAAAATATGTGTGTTTGAGCACATAAAGTACTATTTTTCTTGGAAATTCAACAAGATGCAATCATGAATTGTTGTGTCATTTTAAAGATCTCATCGAGCTGATTAATTTGACACTTTGGTTAACAAATTTGGTACACATTTGCCAAAGTTATCGAGCTTCAAAGTTTGAAAAGTCACAAAATATGTGTGTTTGAGCACATAAAGTACTATTTTTCTTGGAAATTCAACAAGATGCAATCATGAATTGTTGTGTCATTTTAAAGACCTCGTCGAGCTGATTAATTTGACACTTTGTTTAACAAATTTGGTCTTCATTTGCCGAAGCTATCGAGCTTCAAAGTTTGAAAAGTCACACAATTTGTGTGTTTGAGCACATAAAGTACTATTTTTCTTGGAAGTTCAACAAGATGCAATTCTGATGTGTTGTGACATCTTCAAAATCTCGTCGAGCTGATTAATTTGACACTTTGTTTAACAAATTTGGTCTTCATTTGCCGAAGCTATCGAGCTTCAAAGTTTGAAAAGTCACAAAAGTTGTGTGTTTGAGCACATAAAGTACTATTTTTCTTGGAAATTCAACGAGATGTAATCATGATGTGTTGTGACATCTTCATAACCTCGTCGAGCTGATTAATTTGACACTCTGTTTAACAAATTTGGTACTCATTTGCCGAAGTTATCGAGCTTCAAAGTTTGAAAAGTCACAAAATATGTGTGTTTGAGCACATAAAGAACTATTTTTCTTGGAAATTCAACAAGATGCAATCATGAATTGTTGTGTTATTTTAAAGACCTCGTCGAGCTGATTAATTTGACACTTTGTTTAACAAATTTGTTCCTCATTTGCCGAAGCTATCGAGCTTCAAAGTTTGAAAAGTCACAAAATATGTGTGTTTGAGCACATAAAGTACTATTTTTCTTGGAAGTTCAACAAGATGCAATTCTGATGTGTTGTGACATCTTCAAAATCTCGTTGAGGTGATTAATTTGACACTCTGCTTAACAAATTTGGTACTCATTTGCCGAAGTTATCGAGCTTCAATGTTTGAAAAGTAACAAAATATGTGTGTTTGAGCACATAAATTACTATTTTTCTTGGAAATTCCACAAGATGCAATCATGATGTGTTGTGACATATTGAAAATCTCGTCGAGCTGATTAATTTGAAACTTTGTTTAACAAATTTGGTCTTCATTTGCCGAAGCTATCGAGCTTCAAAGTTTGAAAAGTCACACAAGTTGTGTGTTTGAGCACATAAATTACTATTTTTCTTGGAAATTCCACAAGATGCAATCATGATGTGTTGTGACATATTGAAAATCTCGTCGAGCTGATTAATTTGAAACTTTGTTTAACAAATTTGGTCTTCATTTGCCGTAGTTATCGTGCTTCAAAGTTTGAAAAGTCACAAAAGTTGTGTGTTTGAGCACATAAAGTACCATTTTTCTTGGAAGTTCAACAAGATGTAATCATGATGTGTTGTGTCATCTTCAAAATCTAGTTGAGGTGAATACTTTGGCACTTTGTTTAACAAATTTGGTCCTCATTTGCCGAAGTTATCGTGCTTCAAAGTTTGAAAAGTCACAAAATATGTGTGTTTGAGCACATAAAGTACTATTTTTCTTGGAAATTCAACAAGATGTAATCATGATGTGTTGTGACATCTTCATAACCTCGTCGAGCTGATTAATTTGACACTCTGTTTAACAAATTTGGTACACATTTGCCGAAGTTATCGTGCTTCAAAGTTTGAAAAGTCACAAAAGTTGTGTGTTTGAGCACATAAAGTACCATTTTTCTTGGAAGTTCAACAAGATGTAATCATGATGTGTTGTGTCATCTTCTAAATCTCGTTGAGGTGATTACTTTGACACTTTGTTTAAGAAATTTGGTCCACATTTGCCGAAGTTATCGAGCTTCAAAGTTTGAAAAATCACAAAATTTGTGTGTTTGAGCACATAAAGTACTATTTTTCTTGGAAATTCAACAAGATGCAGTCACGATGTGTTGTGACATCTTCAAAATCTCGTTGAGGTGATTACTTTGACACTTTGTTTAAGAAATTTGGTCCACATTTGCCGAAGTTATCGAGCTTCAAAGTTTGAAAAGTCACAAAAGTTGTGTGTTTGAGCACATAAAGTACTATTTTTCTTGGAAATTCCACAAGATGCAATCATGATGTGTTGTGACATATTCAAAATCTCGTCGAGCTGATTAATTTGACAATTTGTTTAAGGAATTTGGTACTCATTTGCCGAAGTTATAGAGCTTCAAAATTTGAAAAGTCACACAAGTTGTGTGTTTGAGCACATAAAGTACTATTTTTCTTGGAAGTTCAATTAGATGTAATAATGATGTGTTGTGACATCTTCAAAATCTCGTTGAGGTGATTACTTTGGCACTTTGTTTAAGAAATTTGGTCCACATTTGCCAAAGTTATCGAGCTTCAATGTTTGAAAAGTCACAAAATATGTGTGTTTGAGCACATAAAGAACTATTTTTCTTGGAAATTCAACAAGATGCAATCATGAATTGTTGTGTCATTTTAAAGATCTCATCAAGCTCATTAATTTGACACTTTGGTTAACAAATTTGGTCAACATTTACCAAAGTTATCGAGCTTCAAAGTTTGAAAAGTCACAAAAGTTGTGTGTTTGAGCACATAAAGTACTATTTTTCTTGGAAATTCAACAAGATGTAATCATGATGTGTTGTGACATCTTCATAACCTCGTCGAGCTGATTAATTGGACACTTTGTTTAACAAATTTGGTCCTCATTTGCCGAAGTTATCGAGCTTCAAAGTTTGAAAAGTCACACAAGTTGTGTGTTTGAGCACATAAAGTACTATTTTTCTTGGAAGTTCAACAAGATGCAATTCTGATGTGTTGTGACATCTTCAAAATCTCGTCGAGCTGATTAATTTGACACTTTGTTTAAGGAATTTGGTACTCATTTGCCGAAGTTATCGAGCTTCAAAGTTTGAAAAGTCACAAAAGTTGTGTGTTTGAACACATAAAGTACTATTTTTCTTGGAAATTCAACACGATGCAATCATGAATTGTTGTGTCATTTTAAAGATCTCGTCGAGCTGATTAATTTGACACTTTGTTTAACAAATTTGGTCTTCATTTGCCGAAGCTATCGAGCTTCAAAGTTTGAAAAGTCACAAAAGTTGTGTGTTTGAGCACATAAAGTACTATTTTTCTTGGAAATTCAACAAGATGTAATCATGATGTGTTGTGACATCTTCATAACCTCGTCGAGCTGATTAATTTGACACTCTGTTTAACAAATTTGGTACTCATTTGCCGAAGTTATCGAGCTTCAAAGTTTGAAAAGTCACAAAATATGTGTGTTTGAACACATAAAGAACTATTTTTCTTGGAAATTCAACAAGATGCAATCATGAATTGTTGTGTCATTTTAAAGACCTCGTCGAGCTGATTAATTTGACACTTTGTTTAACAAATTTGGTCTTCATTTGCCGAAGCTATCGAGCTTCAAAGTTTGAAAAGTCACACAATTTGTGTGTTTGAGCACATAAAGTACTATTTTTCTTGGAAGTTCAACAAGATGCAATTCTGATGTGTTGTGACATCTTCAAAATCTCGTCGAGCTGATTAATTTGACACTTTGTTTAAGGAATTTGGTACTCATTTGCCGAAGTTATCGAGCTTCAAAGTTTGAAAAGTCACAAAATATGTGTGTTTGAACACATAAAGAACTATTTTTCTTGGAAATTCAACAAGATGCAATCATGAATTGTTGTGTTATTTTAAAGACCTCGTCGAGCTGATTAATTTGACACTTTGTTTAACAAATTTGTTCCTCATTTGCCGAAGCTATCGAGCTTCAAAGTTTGAAAAGTCACAAAATATGTGTGTTTGAGCACATAAAGTACTATTTTTCATGGAAGTTCAACAAGATGCAATTCTGATGTGTTGTGTCATGTTAAAGATCTCGTCGAGCTGATTAATTTGACACTCTGTTTAAGAAATTGGGTCCACATATGCCGAAGTTATCGAGCTTCAAAGTTTGAAAAGTCACAAAATATGTGTGTTTGAGCACATAAAGTACTATTTTTCTTGGAAGTTCAACAAGATGCAATTCTGATGTGTTGTGACATCTTCAAAATCTCGTTGAGGTGATTAATTTGACACTCTGCTTAACAAATTTGGTACTCATTTGCCGAAGTTATCGAGCTTCAATGTTTGAAAAGTAACAAAATATGTGTGTTTGAGCACATAAATTACTATTTTTCTTGGAAATTCCACAAGATGCAATCATGATGTGTTGTGACATATTGAAAATCTCGTCGAGCTGATTAATTTGAAACTTTGTTTAACAAATTTGGTCTTCATTTGCCGTAGTTATCGTGCATCAAAGTTTGAAAAGTCACAAAAGTTGTGTGTTTGAGCACATAAAGTACCATTTTTCTTGCAAGTTCAACAAGATGTAATCATGATGTGTTGTGTCATCTTCAAAATCTAGTTGAGGTGAATACTTTGGCACTTTGTTTAACAAATTTGGTCCTCATTTGCCGAAGTTATCGAGCTTCAAAGTTTGAAAAGTCACAAAATATGTGTGTTTGAGCACATAAAGTACTATTTTTCTTGGAAATTCAACAAGATGGAATCATGATGTGTTGTGACATCTTCATAACCTCGTCGAGCTGATTAATTTGACACTCTGTTTAACAAATTTGGTACACATTTGCCGAAGTTATCGAGCTTCAAAGTTTGAAAAGTCACAAAAGTTGTGTTGAGCACATAAAGTACTAGTTTTCTTGGAAGTTCAACAAGATGTAATCATGATGTGTTGTGTCATCTTCTAAATCTCGTTGAGGTGATTACTTTGGCACTTTGTTTAAGAAATTTGGTCCACATATGCCGAAGTTATCGAGCTTCAAAGTTTGAAAAGTCACAAAATATGTGTGTTTGAGCACATAAAGTACTATTTTTCTTGGAAGATCAATAAGATGTAATAATGATGTGTTGTGACATCTTCAAAATCTCGTCGAGCTGATTAA
Organism: Euwallacea fornicatus; assembly: GCF_040115645.1. Taxonomy (NCBI): domain Eukaryota; kingdom Metazoa; phylum Arthropoda; class Insecta; order Coleoptera; family Curculionidae; genus Euwallacea; species Euwallacea fornicatus. The sequence goes on along the minus strand of NW_027096017.1, from coordinate 412,729 downwards.
TTTGACACTTTGTTTCAGAAATTTGTTCCACATATGCCGAAGTTATCGAGCTTCAAAGTTTGAAAAGTCACAAAATTTGTGTGTTTGAGCACATGAAGTACTATTTTTCTTGGAAATTCAACAAGATGCAGTCACGATGTGTTGTGACATCTTCAAAATCTCGTTGAGGTGATTACTTTGACACTTTGTTTAAGAAATTTGGTCCACATTTGCCGAAGTTATCGAGCTTCAAAGTTTGAAAAATCACAAAATTTGTGTGTTTGAGCACATAAAGTACTATTTTTCTTGGAAATTCAACAAGATGCAGTCACGATGTGTTGTGACATCTTCAAAATCTCGTTGAGGTGATTAATTTGACACTTTGTTTAAGAAATTGGGTCCACATATGCCGAAGTTATCGAGCTTCAAAGTTTGAAAAGTCACAAAAGTTGTGTGTTTGAGCACATAAAGTACTAGTTTTCTTGGAAGTTCAACAAGATGTAATCATGATGTGTTGTGACATCTTCAAAATCTCGTGGAGGTGATTAATTTGACACTCTGTTTAACAAATTTGGTACTCATTTGCCGAAGTTATCGAGCTTCAAAGTTTGAAAAGTCACAAAATATGTGTGTTTGAACACATAAAGAACTATTTTTCTTGGAAATTCAACAAGATGCAATCATGAATTGTTGTGTCATTTTAAAGACCTCGTCGAGCTGATTAATTTGACACTTTGTTTAACAAATTTGGTCTTCATTTGCCGAAGCTATCGAGCTTCAAAGTTTGAAAAGTCACACAATTTGTGTGTTTGAGCACATAAAGTACTATTTTTCTTGGAAGTTCAACAAGATGCAATTCTGATGTGTTGTGACATCTTCAAAATCTCGTCGAGCTGATTAATTTGACACTTTGTTTAAGGAATTTGGTACTCATTTGCCGAAGTTATCGAGCTTCAAAGTTTGAAAAGTCACAAAATATGTGTGTTTGAACACATAAAGAACTATTTTTCTTGGAAATTCAACAAGATGCAATCATGAATTGTTGTGTTATTTTAAAGACCTCGTCGAGCTGATTAATTTGACACTTTGTTTAACAAATTTGTTCCTCATTTGCCGAAGCTATCGAGCTTCAAAGTTTGAAAAGTCACAAAATATGTGTGTTTGAGCACATAAAGTACTATTTTTCATGGAAGTTCAACAAGATGCAATTCTGATGTGTTGTGTCATGTTAAAGATCTCGTCGAGCTGATTAATTTGACACTCTGTTTAACAAATTTGGTCCTCATTTGCCGAAGTTATCGAGCTTCAAAGTTTGAAAAGTCACAAAATATGTGTGTTTGAGCACATAAAGTACTATTTTTCTTGGAAGTTCAACAAGATGCAATTCTGATGTGTTGTGACATCTTCAAAATCTCGTTGAGGTGATTAATTTGACACTCTGCTTAACAAATTTGGTACTCATTTGCCGAAGTTATCGAGCTTCAATGTTTGAAAAGTAACAAAATATGTGTGTTTGAGCACATAAATTACTATTTTTCTTGGAAATTCCACAAGATGCAATCATGATGTGTTGTGACATATTGAAAATCTCGTCGAGCTGATTAATTTGAAACTTTGTTTAACAAATTTGGTCTTCATTTGCCGTAGTTATCGTGCATCAAAGTTTGAAAAGTCACAAAAGTTGTGTGTTTGAGCACATAAAGTACCATTTTTCTTGCAAGTTCAACAAGATGTAATCATGATGTGTTGTGTCATCTTCAAAATCTAGTTGAGGTGAATACTTTGGCACTTTGTTTAACAAATTTGGTCCTCATTTGCCGAAGTTATCGAGCTTCAAAGTTTGAAAAGTCACAAAATATGTGTGTTTGAGCACATAAAGTACTATTTTTCTTGGAAATTCAACAAGATGTAATCATGATGTGTTGTGACATCTTCATAACCTCGTCGAGCTGATTAATTTGACACTCTGTTTAACAAATTTGGTACACATTTGCCGAAGTTATCGAGCTTCAAAGTTTGAAAAGTCACAAAAGTTGTGTTGAGCACATAAAGTACTAGTTTTCTTGGAAGTTCAACAAGATGTAATCATGATGTGTTGTGTCATCTTCTAAATCTCGTTGAGGTGATTACTTTGGCACTTTGTTTAAGAAATTTGGTCCACATATGCCGAAGTTATCGAGCTTCAAAGTTTGAAAAGTCACAAAATATGTGTGTTTGAGCACATAAAGTACTATTTTTCTTGGAAGATCAATAAGATGTAATAATGATGTGTTGTGACATCTTCAAAATCTCGTCGAGCTGATTAATTTGACACTTTGTTTCAGAAATTTGTTCCACATATGCCGAAGTTATCGAGCTTCAAAGTTTGAAAAGTCACAAAATTTGTGTGTTTGAGCACATGAAGTACTATTTTTCTTGGAAATTCAACAAGATGCAGTCACGATGTGTTGTGACATCTTCAAAATCTCGTTGAGGTGATTACTTTGACACTTTGTTTAAGAAATTTGGTCCACATTTGCCGAAGTTATCGAGCTTCAAAGTTTGAAAAATCACAAAATTTGTGTGTTTGAGCACATAAAGTACTATTTTTCTTGGAAATTCAACAAGATGCAGTCACGATGTGTTGTGACATCTTCAAAATCTCGTTGAGGTGATTAATTTGACACTTTGTTTAAGAAATTGGGTCCACATATGCCGAAGTTATCGAGCTTCAAAGTTTGAAAAGTCACAAAAGTTGTGTGTTTGAGCACATAAAGTACTAGTTTTCTTGGAAGTTCAACAAGATGTAATCATGATGTGTTGTGACATCTTCAAAATCTCGTGGAGGTGATTACTTTGACACTTTGTTTAAGAAATTTGGTCCACATTTGCCGAAGTTATAGAGCTTCAAAGTTTGAAAAGTCACAAAAGTTGTGTGTTTGAGCACATAAAGTACTATTTTTCTTGGAAGTTCAACAAGATGTAATCATGGTGTGTTGTGACATCTTCAAAATCTCGTTGAGGTGATTACTTTGACACTTTGTTTAACAAATTTGTTCCTCATTTGCCGAAGTCATCGATCTTCAAAATTTGAAAAGTCACAAAATATGTGTGTTTGAGCACATAAAGTACTTTTTTTGTTGGAAGTTCAACAAGATGTAATCATGATGTGTTGTGACATCTTCATAACCTCGTCGAGCTGATTAATTTGACACTTTGTTTAACAAATTTTTTCCTCATTTGCCAAAGTTATCGAGCTTCAAAGTTTGAAAAGTCACACAATTTGTGTGTTTGAGCACATAAAGTACTATTTTTCTTGGAAGTTCAACAAGATGTAATCATGGTGTGTTGTGACATCTTCAAAATCTCGTTGAGGTGATTACTTTGACACTTGGTTTAAGATATTTGGTCCACATATGCCGAAGTTATCGAGCTTCAAAGTTTGAAAAGTCACAAAAGTTGTGTCTTTGAGCACATAAAGTACTATTTTTCTTGGAAATTCAACAAGATGCAATCATGATGTGTTGTGTCATCTTCATAACCTCGTCGAGCTGATTAATTTGACACTTTGTTTAACAAATTTCGTCCACATTTGCCAAAGTTATCGAGCTTCAAATTTGGAAAAGTCATAAAAGTTGTGTGTTTGAGCACATAAAGTACTATTTTTCTTGGAAGTTCAACAAGATGTAATCATGATGTGTTGTGTCATCTTCATAACCTCGTCGAGCTGATTAATTTGACACTTTGTTTAACAAATTTGGTCCACATTTGCCAAAGTTATCGAGCTTCAAAATTGGAAAAGTTATAAAAGTTGTGTGTTTGAGCACATAAAGTACTATTTTTCTTGGAAATTCCACAAGATGCAATCATGATGTGTTGTGACATCTTCAAAATCTCGTTGAGGTGATTACTTTGACACTTTGCTTAAGAAATTTGGTCCACATATGCCGAAGTTATCGAGCTTCAAAGCTTGAAAAGTCACAAAATTTGTGTGTTTGAGCACATAAAGTACTATTTTTCTTGGAAGTTCAACAAGATGCAATTCTGATGTGTTGTGTCATGTTAAAGATCTCGTCGAGCTGATTAATTTGACACTCTGTTTAACAAATTTGGTCTTCATTTGCCGAAGCTATCGAGCTTCAAAGTTTGAAAAGTCACAAAAGTTGTGTGTTTGAGCACATAAAGTACTAGTTTTCTTGGAAGTTCAACAAGATGTAATCATGATGTGTTGTGACATCTTCAAAATCTCGTGGAGGTGATTACTTTGACACTTTGTTTAAGAAATTTGGTCCACATTTGCCGAAGTTATAGAGCTTCAAAGTTTGAAAAGTCACAAAAGTTGTGTGTTTGAGCACATAAAGTACTATTTTTCTTGGAAGTTCAACAAGATGTAATCATGGTGTGTTGTGACATCTTCAAAATCTCGTTGAGGTGATTACTTTGACACTTTGTTTAACAAATTTGTTCCTCATTTGCCGAAGTCATCGATCTTCAAAATTTGAAAAGTCACAAAATATGTGTGTTTGAGCACATAAAGTACTTTTTTTGTTGGAAGTTCAACAAGATGTAATCATGATGTGTTGTGACATCTTCATAACCTCGTCGAGCTGATTAATTTGACACTTTGTTTAACAAATTTTTTCCTCATTTGCCAAAGTTATCGAGCTTCAAAGTTTGAAAAGTCACACAATTTGTGTGTTTGAGCACATAAAGTACTATTTTTCTTGGAAGTTCAACAAGATGTAATCATGGTGTGTTGTGACATCTTCAAAATCTCGTTGAGGTGATTACTTTGACACTTGGTTTAAGATATTTGGTCCACATATGCCGAAGTTATCGAGCTTCAAAGTTTGAAAAGTCACAAAAGTTGTGTGTTTGAGCACATAAAGTACTATTTTTCTTGGAAATTCAACAAGATGCAATCATGATGTGTTGTGTCATCTTCATAACCTCGTCGAGCTGATTAATTTGACACTTTGTTTAACAAATTTCGTCCACATTTGCCAAAGTTATCGAGCTTCAAATTTGGAAAAGTCATAAAAGTTGTGTGTTTGAGCACATAAAGTACTATTTTTCTTGGAAGTTCAACAAGATGTAATCATGATGTGTTGTGTCATCTTCATAACCTCGTCGAGCTGATTAATTTGACACTTTGTTTAACAAATTTGGTCCACATTTGCCAAAGTTATCGAGCTTCAAAATTGGAAAAGTTATAAAAGTTGTGTGTTTGAGCACATAAAGTACTATTTTTCTTGGAAATTCCACAAGATGCAATCATGATGTGTTGTGACATCTTCAAAATCTCGTTGAGGTGATTACTTTGACACTTTGCTTAAGAAATTTGGTCCACATATGCCGAAGTTATCGAGCTTCAAAGCTTGAAAAGTCACAAAATTTGTGTGTTTGAGCACATAAAGTACTATTTTTCTTGGAAGTTCAACAAGATGCAATTCTGATGTGTTGTGTCATGTTAAAGATCTCGTCGAGCTGATTAATTTGACACTCTGTTTAACAAATTTGGTCTTCATTTGCCGAAGCTATCGAGCTTCAAAGTTTGAAAAGTCACAAAAGTTGTGTGTTTGAGCACATAAAGTACTATTTTTCTTGGAAGTTCAACAAGATGTAATCATGGTGTGTTGTGACATCTTCAAAATCTTGTTGAGGTGATTACTTTGACACTTTGTTTAACAAATTTGTTCCTCATTTGCCGAAGTCATCGATCTTCAAAATTTGAAAAGTCACAAAATATGTGTGTTTGAGCACATAAAGTACTTTTTTTGTTGGAAGTTCAACAAGATGTAATCATGATGTGTTGTGACATCTTCATAACCTCGTCGAGCTGATTAATTTGACACTTTGTTTAACAAATTTTTTCCTCATTTGCCAAAGTTATCGAGCTTCAAAGTTTGAAAAGTCACACAATTTGTGTGTTTGAGCACATAAAGTACTATTTTTCTTGGAAGTTCAACAAGATGTAATCATGGTGTGTTGTGACATCTTCAAAATCTCGTTGAGGTGATTACTTTGACACTTGGTTTAAGAAATTTGGTCCACATATGCCGAAGTTATCGAGCTTCAAAGTTTGAAAAGTCACAAAAGTTGTGTGTTTGAGCACATAAAGTACTATTTTTCTTGGAAGTTCAACAAGATGTAATCATGATGTGTTGTGTCATCTTCATAACCTCGTCGAGCTGATTAATTTGACACTTTGTTTAACAAATTTGGTCCACATTTGCCAAAGTTATCGAGCTTCAAAATTGGAAAAGTCATAAAAGTTGTGTGTTTGAGCACATAAAGTACTATTTTTCTTGGAAATTCCACAAGATGCAATCATGATGTGTTGTGACATATTCAAAATCTCGTCGAGCTGATTAATTTGACACTTTGTTTAACAAATTTGGTCTTCATTTGCCGAAGCTATCGAGCTTCAAAGTTTGAAAAGTCACAAAAGTTGTGTGTTTGAGCACATAAAGTACTATTTTTCTTGGAAGTACAAAAAGATGTAATCATTATGTGTTGTGACATCTTCAAAATCTCGTTGAGCTGATTAATTTGACACTCTGTTTAACAAATTTGGTCTTCATTTGCCGAAGCTATCGAGCTTCAAAGTTTGAAAAGTCACAAAATTTGTGTGTTTGAGCACATAAAGTACTATTTTTCTTGGAAGTTCAACAAGATGTAATCATGATGTGTTGTGACATCTTCATAACCTCGTCGAGCTGATTAATTTGACACTTTGTTTAACAAATTTTTTCCTCATTTGCCGAAGTTATCGAGCTTCAAAGTTTGAAAAGTCACACAATTTGTGTGTTTGAGCACATAAAGTACTATTTTTCTTGGAAGTTCAACAAGATGTAATCATGATGTGTTGTGACATCTTCATAACCTCGTCGAGCTGATTAATTTGACACTTTGGTTAACAAATTTGTTCCACATTTGCCGAAGTTATCGAGCTTCAAAGTTTGAAAAGTCACAAAAGTTGTGTGTTTGAGCACATAAAGTACTATTTTTCTTGGAAATTCAACAAGATGCAATTCTGATGTGTTGTGTCATGTTAAAGATCTCGTCGAGCTGATTAATTTGACACTCTGTTTAACAAATTTGTTCCTCATTTGCCGAAGTTATCGAGCTTCAAAGTTTGAAAAGTCACACAAGTTGTGTGTTTGAGCACATAAAGTACTATTTTTCTTGGAAGTTCAACAAGATGCAATTCTGATGTGTTGTGTCATGTTAAAGATCTCGTCGAGCTGATTAATTTGACACTCTGTTTAACAAATTTGGTCTTCATTTGCCGAAGCTATCGAGCTTCAAAATTTGAAAAGTCACAAAAGTTGTGTGTTTGAGCACATAAAGTACTAGTTTTCTTGGAAGTTCAACAAGATGTAATCATGATGTGTTGTGACATCTTCAAAATCTCGTGGAGGTGATTACTTTGACACTTTGTTTAAGAAATTTGGTCCACATTTGCCGAAGTTATAGAGCTTCAAAGTTTGAAAAGTCACAAAAGTTGTGTGTTTGAGCACATAAAGTACTATTTTTCTTAGAAGTTCAACAAGATGTAATCATGATGTGTTGTGTCATCTTCATAACCTCGTCGAGCTGATTAATTTGACACTTTGTTTAACAAATTTGTTCCTCATTTGCCGAAGTCATCGAGCTTCAAAATTTGAAATGTCACAAAATATGTGTGTTTGAGCACATAAAGTACTATTTTTCTTGAAAATTCAACAAGATGCAATCATGAATTGTTATGTCATTTTAAAGATCTCATCGAGCTGATTAATTTGACACTTTGGTTAACAAATTTCGTCCACATTTGCCAAAGTTATCGAGCTTCAAAATTGGAAAAGTCATAAAAGTTGTGTGTTTGAGCACATAAAGTACTATTTTTCTTGGAAATTCCACAAGATGCAATCATGATGTGTTGTGACATATTCAAAATCTCGTCGAGCTGATTAATTTGACACTTTGTTTAAGAAATTGGGTCCACATATGCCGAAGTTATCGAGCTTCAAAGTTTGAAAAGTCACAAAAGTTGTGTGTTGAGCACATAAAGTACTATTTTTCTTGGAAATTCAACAAGATGCAGTCACGATGTGTTGTGACATCTTCAAAATCTCGTTGAGGTGATTACTTTGACACTCTGTTTAACAAATTTGTTCCACATTTGCCGAAGTTATCGAGCTTCAAAGTTTGAAAAGTCACAAAAGTTGTGTGTTTGAGCACATAAAGTACTATTTTTCTTGGAAATTCAACAAGATGCAATTCTGATGTGTTGTGTCATGTTAAAGATCTCGTCGAGCTGATTAATTTGACACTCTGTTTAACAAATTTGTTCCTCATTTGCCGAAGTTATCGAGCTTCAAAGTTTGAAAAGTCACACAAGTTGTGTGTTTGAGCACATAAAGTACTATTTTTCTTGGAAGTTCAACAAGATGCAATTCTGATGTGTTGTGTCATGTTAAAGATCTCGTCGAGCTGATTAATTTGACACTCTGTTTAACAAATTTGGTCTTCATTTGCCGAAGCTATCGAGCTTCAAAATTTGAAAAGTCACAAAAGTTGTGTGTTTGAGCACATAAAGTACTAGTTTTCTTGGAAGTTCAACAAGATGTAATCATGATGTGTTGTGACATCTTCAAAATCTCGTGGAGGTGATTACTTTGACACTTTGTTTAAGAAATTTGGTCCACATTTGCCGAAGTTATAGAGCTTCAAAGTTTGAAAAGTCACAAAAGTTGTGTGTTTGAGCACATAAAGTACTATTTTTCTTAGAAGTTCAACAAGATGTAATCATGATGTGTTGTGTCATCTTCATAACCTCGTCGAGCTGATTAATTTGACACTTTGTTTAACAAATTTGTTCCTCATTTGCCGAAGTCATCGAGCTTCAAAATTTGAAATGTCACAAAATATGTGTGTTTGAGCACATAAAGTACTATTTTTCTTGAAAATTCAACAAGATGCAATCATGAATTGTTATGTCATTTTAAAGATCTCATCGAGCTGATTAATTTGACACTTTGGTTAACAAATTTCGTCCACATTTGCCAAAGTTATCGAGCTTCAAAATTGGAAAAGTCATAAAAGTTGTGTGTTTGAGCACATAAAGTACTATTTTTCTTGGAAATTCCACAAGATGCAATCATGATGTGTTGTGACATATTCAAAATCTCGTCGAGCTGATTAATTTGACACTTTGTTTAAGAAATTGGGTCCACATATGCCGAAGTTATCGAGCTTCAAAGTTTGAAAAGTCACAAAAGTTGTGTGTTGAGCACATAAAGTACTATTTTTCTTGGAAATTCAACAAGATGCAGTCACGATGTGTTGTGACATCTTCAAAATCTCGTTGAGGTGATTACTTTGACACTTTGCTTAAGAAATTTGGTCCACATATGCCGAAGTTATCGAGCTTCAAAGCTTGAAAAGTCACAAAATTTGTGTGTTTGAGCACATAAAGTACTATTTTTCTTGGAAGTTCAACAAGATGCAATTCTGATGTGTTGTGTCATGTTAAAGATCTCGTCGAGCTGATTAATTTGACACTCTGTTTAACAAATTTGGTCTTCATTTGCCGAAGCTATCGAGCTTCAAATTTTGAAAAGTCACAAAAGTTGTGTGTTTGAGCACATAAAGTACTATTTTTCTTGGAAGTTCAACAAGATGTAATCATGATGTGTTGTGACATCTTCATAACCTCGTCGAGCTGATTAATTTGACACTTTGTTTAACAAATTTGTTCCTCATTTGCCGAAGTCATCGAGCTTCAAAATTTGAAAAGTCACAAAATATGTGTGTTTGAGCACATAAAGTACTTTTTTTGTTGGAAGTTCAACAAGATGTAATCATGATGTGTTGTGACATCTTCATAACCTCGTCGAGCTGATTAATTTGACACTTTGTTTAACAAATTTTTTCCTCATTTGCCGAAGTTATCGAGCTTCAAAGTTTGAAAAGTCACACAATTTGTGTGTTTGAGCACATAAAGTACTATTTTTCTTGGAAGTTCAACAAGATGTAATCATGGTGTGTTGTGACATCTTCAAAATCTCGTTGAGGTGATTACTTTGACACTTGGTTTAAGAAATTTGGTCCACATATGCCGAAGTTATCGAGCTTCAAAGTTTGAAAAGTCACAAAAGTTGTGTGTTTGAGCACATAAAGTACTATTTTTCTTGGAAATTCAACAAGATGCAATCATGATGTGTTGTGTCATCTTCATAACCTCGTCGAGCTGATTAATTTGACACTTTGTTTAACAAATTTGGTCCACATTTGCCAAAGTTATCGAGCTTCAAAATTGGAAAAGTCATAAAAGTTGTGTGTTGAGCACATAAAGTACTATTTTTCTTGGAAATTCAACAAGATGCAGTCACGATGTGTTGTGACATCTTCAAAATCTCGTTGAGGTGATTACTTTGACACTTTGCTTAAGAAATTTGGTCCACATATGCCGAAGTTATCGAGCTTCAAAGCTTGAAAAGTCACAAAATTTGTGTGTTTGAGCACATAAAGTACTATTTTTCTTGGAAGTTCAACAAGATGCAATTCTGATGTGTTGTGTCATGTTAAAGATCTCGTCGAGCTGATTAATTTGACACTCTGTTTAACAAATTTGGTCTTCATTTGCCGAAGCTATCGAGCTTCAAAGTTTGAAAAGTCACACAATTTGTGTGTTTGAGCACATAAAGTACTATTTTTCTTGGAAGTTCAACAAGATGTAATCATGATGTGTTGTGACGTCTTCAACATCTCGTTGAGGTGATTAATTTGACACTCTGTTTAACAAATTTGGTCCTCATTTGCCGAAGCTATCGAGCTTCAAAGTTAGAAAAGTCACAAAATATGTGTGTTTGAGCACATAAAGTACTTTTTTTCTTGGAAGTTCAACAAGATGTAATCATGATGTGTTGTGACATCTTCATAACCTCGTCGAGCTGATTAATTTGACACTTTGGTTAACAAATTTGGCCCACATTTGCCCAAGTTATCGAGCTTCAAAGTTTGAAAAGTCACAAAATATGTGTGTTTGAGCACATAAAGTATTATTTTTCTTGGAAGATCAACAAGATGCAATCATGATGTGTTGTGACGTCTTCAACATCTCGTTGAGGTGATTAATTTGACACTCTGTTTAACAAATTTGGTCCTCATTTGCCGAAGCTATCGAGCTTCAAAGTTAGAAAAGTCACAAAATATGTGTGTTTGAGCACATAAAGTACTTTTTTTCTTGGAAGTTCAACAAGATGTAATCATGATGTGTTGTGACATCTTCATAACCTCGTCGAGCTGATTAATTTGACACTTTGGTTAACAAATTTGGCCCACATTTGCCCAAGTTATCGAGCTTCAAAGTTTGAAAAGTCACAAAATATGTGTGTTTGAGCACATAAAGTATTATTTTTCTTGGAAGATCAACAAGATGCAATCATGATGTGTTGTGACGTCTTCAACATCTCGTTGAGGTGATTAATTTGACACTCTGTTTAACAAATTTGGTCCTCATTTGCCGAAGCTATCGAGCTTCAAAGTTAGAAAAGTCACAAAATTTGTGTGTTTGAGCACATAAAGTACTATTTTTCTTGGAAATTCAACAAGATGCAGTCACGATGTGCTGTGACATCTTCAAAATCTCGTTGAGGTGATTACTTTGACACTTTGTTTAAGAAATTTGGTCCACATATGCCGAAGTTATCGAGCTTCAAAGTTTGAAAAGTCACAAAAGTTGTGTGTTTGAGCACATAAAGTACTATTTTTCTTGGAAATTCAACAAGATGCAATTCTGATGTGTTGTGTCATGTTAAAGATCTCGTCGAGCTGATTAATTTGACACTCTGTTTAACAAATTTGTTCCACATTTGCCGAAGTTATCGAGCTTCAAAGTTTGAAAAGTCACAAAAGTTGTGTGTTTGAGCACATAAAGTACTATTTTTCTTGGAAATTCAACAAGATGCAATTCTGATGTGTTGTGTCATGTTAAAGATCTCGTCGAGCTGATTAATTTGACACTCTGTTTAACAAATTTGGTCTTCATTTGCCGAAGCTATCGAGCTTCAAAATTTGAAAAGTCACAAAAGTTGTGTGTTTGAGCACATAAAGTACTAGTTTTCTTGGAAGTTCAACAAGATGTAATCATGATGTGTTGTGACATCTTCAAAATCTCGTGGAGGTGATTACTTTGACACTTTGTTTAAGAAATTTGGTCCACATTTGCCGAAGTTATAGAGCTTCAAAGTTTGAAAAGTCACAAAAGTTGTGTGTTTGAGCACATAAAGTACTATTTTTCTTAGAAGTTCAACAAGATGTAATCATGAATTGTTATGTCATTTTAAAGATCTCATCGAGCTGATTAATTTGACACTTTGGTTAACAAATTTCGTCCACATTTGCCAAAGTTATCGAGCTTCAAAATTGGAAAAGTCATAAAAGTTGTGTGTTTGAGCACATAAAGTACTATTTTTCTTGGAAATTCCACAAGATGCAATCATGATGTGTTGTGACATCTTCAAAATCTCGTTGAGGTGATTACTTTGACACTTGGTTTAAGAAATTTGGTCCACATATGCCGAAGTTATCGAGCTTCAAAGTTTGAAAAGTCACAAAAGTTGTGTGTTTGAGCACATAAAGTACTATTTTTCTTGGAAATTCAACAAGATGCAATCATGATGTGTTGTGTCATCTTCATAACCTCGTCGAGCTGATTAATTTGACACTCTGTTTAACAAATTTGTTCCTCATTTGCCGAAGTTATCGAGCTTCAAAGTTTGAAAAGTCACACAAGTTGTGTGTTTGAGCACATAAAGTACTATTTTTCTTGGAAGTTCAACAAGATGCAATTCTGATGTGTTGTGTCATGTTAAATATCTCGTCGAGCTGATTAATTTGACACTCTGTTTAACAAATTTGGTCTTCATTTGCCGAAGCTATCGAGCTTCAAAGTTTGAAAAGTCACAAAATATGTGTGTTTGAGCACATAAAGTACTTTTTTTGTTGGAAGTTCAACAAGATGTAATCATGATGTGTTGTGACATCTTCATAACCTCGTCGAGCTGATTAATTTGACACTTTGTTTAACAAATTTTTTCCTCATTTGCCGAAGTTATCGAGCTTCAAAGTTTGAAAAGTCACACAATTTGTGTGTTTGAGCACATAAAGTACTATTTTTCTTGGAAGTTCAACAAGATGTAATCATGGTGTGTTGTGACATCTTCAAAATCTCGTTGAGGTGATTACTTTGACACTTGGTTTAAGAAATTTGGTCCACATTTGCCGAAGTTATAGAGCTTCAAAGTTTGAAAAGTCACAAAAGTTGTGTGTTTGAGCACATAAAGTACTATTTTTCTTGGAAATTCAACAAGATGCAGTCACGATGTGTTGTGACATCTTCAAAATCTCGTTGAGGTGATTACTTTGACACTTTGCTTAAGAAATTTGGTCCACATATGCCGAAGTTATCGAGCTTCAAAGCTTGAAAAGTCACAAAATTTGTGTGTTTGAGCACATAAAGTACTATTTTTCTTGGAAGTTCAACAAGATGCAATTCTGATGTGTTGTGTCATGTTAAAGATCTCGTCGAGCTGATTAATTTGACACTCTGTTTAACAAATTTGGTCTTCATTTGCCGAAGCTATCGAGCTTCAAAGTTTGAAAAGTCACAAAAGTTGTGTGTTTGAGCACATAAAGTACTATTTTTCTTAGAAGTTCAACAAGATGTAATCATGATGTGTTGTGTCATCTTCATAACCTCGTCGAGCTGATTAATTTGACACTTTGTTTAACAAATTTGTTCCTCATTTGCCGAAGTCATCGAGCTTCAAAATTTGAAAAGTCACAAAATATGTGTGTTTGAGCACATAAAGTACTTTTTTTCTTGGAAGTTCAACAAGATGTAATCATGATGTGTTGTGACATCTTCAAAATCTCGTGGAGGTTATTAATTTGACACTGTGTTTAACAAATTTGGTCCTCATTTGCCGAAGTTATCGAGCTTCAAAGTTTGAAAAGTCACACAATTTGTGTGTTTGAGCACATAAAGTACTATTTTTCTTGGAAGTTCAACAAGATGTAATCATGATGTGTTGTGACATCTTCATAACCTCGTCGAGCTGATTAATTTGACACTTTGGTTAACAAATTTGGCCCACATTTGCCCAAGTTATCGAGCTTCAAAGTTTGAAAAGTCACAAAATATGTGTGTTTGAGCACATAAAGTATTATTTTTCTTGGAAGATCAACAAGATGCAATCATGATGTGTTGTGACGTCTTCAACATCTCGTTGAGGTGATTAATTTGACACTCTGTTTAACAAATTTGGTCCTCATTTGCCGAAGCTATCGAGCTTCAAAGTTTGAAAAGTCACACAATTTGTGTGTTTGAGCACATAAAGTACTATTTTTCTTGGAAGTTCAACAAGATGTAATCATGATGTGTTGTGACGTCTTCAACATCTCGTTGAGGTGATTAATTTGACACTCTGTTTAACAAATTTGGTCCTCATTTGCCGAAGCTATCGAGCTTCAAAGTTAGAAAAGTCACAAAATATGTGTGTTTGAGCACATAAAGTACTTTTTTTCTTGGAAGTTCAACAAGATGTAATCATGATGTGTTGTGACATCTTCATAACCTCGTCGAGCTGATTAATTTGACACTTTGGTTAACAAATTTGGCCCACATTTGCCCAAGTTATCGAGCTTCAAAGTTTGAAAAGTCACAAAATATGTGTGTTTGAGCACATAAAGTATTATTTTTCTTGGAAGATCAACAAGATGCAATCATGATGTGTTGTGACGTCTTCAACATCTCGTTGAGGTGATTAATTTGACACTCTGTTTAACAAATTTGGTCCTCATTTGCCGAAGCTATCGAGCTTCAAAGTTAGAAAAGTCACAAAATATGTGTGTTTGAGCACATAAAGTACTTTTTTTCTTGGAAGTTCAACAAGATGTAATCATGATGTGTTGTGACATCTTCATAACCTCGTCGAGCTGATTAATTTGACACTTTGGTTAACAAATTTGGCCCACATTTGCCCAAGTTATCGAGCTTCAAAGTTTGAAAAGTCACAAAATATGTGTGTTTGAGCACATAAAGTATTATTTTTCTTGGAAGATCAACAAGATGCAATCATGATGTGTTGTGACGTCTTCAACATCTCGTTGAGGTGATTAATTTGACACTCTGTTTAACAAATTTGGTCCTCATTTGCCGAAGCTATCGAGCTTCAAAGTTAGAAAAGTCACAAAATTTGTGTGTTTGAGCACATAAAGTACTATTTTTCTTGGAAATTCAACAAGATGCAGTCACGATGTGCTGTGACATCTTCAAAATCTCGTTGAGGTGATTACTTTGACACTTTGTTTAAGAAATTTGGTCCACATATGCCGAAGTTATCGAGCTTCAAAGTTTGAAAAGTCACAAAAGTTGTGTGTTTGAGCACATAAAGTACTATTTTTCTTGGAAATTCAACAAGATGCAATTCTGATGTGTTGTGTCATGTTAAAGATCTCGTCGAGCTGATTAATTTGACACTCTGTTTAACAAATTTGTTCCACATTTGCCGAAGTTATCGAGCTTCAAAGTTTGAAAAGTCACAAAAGTTGTGTGTTTGAGCACATAAAGTACTATTTTTCTTGGAAATTCAACAAGATGCAATTCTGATGTGTTGTGTCATGTTAAAGATCTCGTCGAGCTGATTAATTTGACACTCTGTTTAACAAATTTGGTCTTCATTTGCCGAAGCTATCGAGCTTCAAAATTTGAAAAGTCACAAAAGTTGTGTGTTTGAGCACATAAAGTACTAGTTTTCTTGGAAGTTCAACAAGATGTAATCATGATGTGTTGTGACATCTTCAAAATCTCGTGGAGGTGATTACTTTGACACTTTGTTTAAGAAATTTGGTCCACATTTGCCGAAGTTATAGAGCTTCAAAGTTTGAAAAGTCACAAAAGTTGTGTGTTTGAGCACATAAAGTACTATTTTTCTTAGAAGTTCAACAAGATGTAATCATGAATTGTTATGTCATTTTAAAGATCTCATCGAGCTGATTAATTTGACACTTTGGTTAACAAATTTCGTCCACATTTGCCAAAGTTATCGAGCTTCAAAATTGGAAAAGTCATAAAAGTTGTGTGTTTGAGCACATAAAGTACTATTTTTCTTGGAAATTCCACAAGATGCAATCATGATGTGTTGTGACATCTTCAAAATCTCGTTGAGGTGATTACTTTGACACTTGGTTTAAGAAATTTGGTCCACATATGCCGAAGTTATCGAGCTTCAAAGTTTGAAAAGTCACAAAAGTTGTGTGTTTGAGCACATAAAGTACTATTTTTCTTGGAAATTCAACAAGATGCAATCATGATGTGTTGTGTCATCTTCATAACCTCGTCGAGCTGATTAATTTGACACTCTGTTTAACAAATTTGTTCCTCATTTGCCGAAGTTATCGAGCTTCAAAGTTTGAAAAGTCACAAAAGTTGTGTGTTTGAGCACATAAAGTACTATTTTTCTTGGAAATTCAACAAGATGCAGTCACGATGTGTTGTGACATCTTCAAAATCTCGTTGAGGTGATTACTTTGACACTTTGCTTAAGAAATTTGGTCCACATATGCCGAAGTTATCGAGCTTCAAAGCTTGAAAAGTCACACAAGTTGTGTGTTTGAGCACATAAAGTACTATTTTTCTTGGAAGTTCAACAAGATGCAATTCTGATGTGTTGTGTCATGTTAAATATCTCGTCGAGCTGATTAATTTGACACTCTGTTTAACAAATTTGGTCTTCATTTGCCGAAGCTATCGAGCTTCAAAGTTTGAAAAGTCACAAAATATGTGTGTTTGAGCACATAAAGTACTTTTTTTGTTGGAAGTTCAACAAGATGTAATCATGATGTGTTGTGACATCTTCATAACCTCGTCGAGCTGATTAATTTGACACTTTGTTTAACAAATTTTTTCCTCATTTGCCGAAGTTATCGAGCTTCAAAGTTTGAAAAGTCACACAATTTGTGTGTTTGAGCACATAAAGTACTATTTTTCTTGGAAGTTCAACAAGATGTAATCATGGTGTGTTGTGACATCTTCAAAATCTCGTTGAGGTGATTACTTTGACACTTGGTTTAAGAAATTTGGTCCACATTTGCCGAAGTTATAGAGCTTCAAAGTTTGAAAAGTCACAAAAGTTGTGTGTTTGAGCACATAAAGTACTATTTTTCTTGGAAATTCAACAAGATGCAGTCACGATGTGTTGTGACATCTTCAAAATCTCGTTGAGGTGATTACTTTGACACTTTGCTTAAGAAATTTGGTCCACATATGCCGAAGTTATCGAGCTTCAAAGCTTGAAAAGTCACAAAATTTGTGTGTTTGAGCACATAAAGTACTATTTTTCTTGGAAGTTCAACAAGATGCAATTCTGATGTGTTGTGTCATGTTAAAGATCTCGTCGAGCTGATTAATTTGACACTCTGTTTAACAAATTTGGTCTTCATTTGCCGAAGCTATCGAGCTTCAAAGTTTGAAAAGTCACAAAAGTTGTGTGTTTGAGCACATAAAGTACTATTTTTCTTAGAAGTTCAACAAGATGTAATCATGATGTGTTGTGTCATCTTCATAACCTCGTCGAGCTGATTAATTTGACACTTTGTTTAACAAATTTGTTCCTCATTTGCCGAAGTCATCGAGCTTCAAAATTTGAAAAGTCACAAAATATGTGTGTTTGAGCACATAAAGTACTTTTTTTCTTGGAAGTTCAACAAGATGTAATCATGATGTGTTGTGACATCTTCAAAATCTCGTGGAGGTTATTAATTTGACACTGTGTTTAACAAATTTGGTCCTCATTTGCCGAAGTTATCGAGCTTCAAAGTTTGAAAAGTCACACAATTTGTGTGTTTGAGCACATAAAGTACTATTTTTCTTGGAAGTTCAACAAGATGTAATCATGATGTGTTGTGACATCTTCATAACCTCGTCGAGCTGATTAATTTGACACTTTGGTTAACAAATTTGGCCCACATTTGCCCAAGTTATCGAGCTTCAAAGTTTGAAAAGTCACAAAATATGTGTGTTTGAGCACATAAAGTATTATTTTTCTTGGAAGATCAACAAGATGCAATCATGATGTGTTGTGACGTCTTCAACATCTCGTTGAGGTGATTAATTTGACACTCTGTTTAACAAATTTGGTCCTCATTTGCCGAAGCTATCGAGCTTCAAAGTTAGAAAAGTCACAAAATTTGTGTGTTTGAGCACATAAAGTACTATTTTTCTTGGAAATTCAACAAGATGCAGTCACGATGTGCTGTGACATCTTCAAAATCTCGTTGAGGTGATTACTTTGACACTTTGTTTAAGAAATTTGGTCCACATATGCCGAAGTTATCGAGCTTCAAAGTTTGAAAAGTCACAAAAGTTGTGTGTTTGAGCACATAAAGTACTATTTTTCTTGGAAATTCAACAAGATGCAATTCTGATGTGTTGTGTCATGTTAAAGATCTCGTCGAGCTGATTAATTTGACACTCTGTTTAACAAATTTGTTCCACATTTGCCGAAGTTATCGAGCTTCAAAGTTTGAAAAGTCACAAAAGTTGTGTGTTTGAGCACATAAAGTACTATTTTTCTTGGAAATTCAACAAGATGCAATTCTGATGTGTTGTGTCATGTTAAAGATCTCGTCGAGCTGATTAATTTGACACTCTGTTTAACAAATTTGTTCCTCATTTGCCGAAGTTATCGAGCTTCAAAGTTTGAAAAGTCACACAAGTTGTGTGTTTGAGCACATAAAGTACTATTTTTCTTGGAAGTTCAACAAGATGCAATTCTGATGTGTTGTGTCATGTTAAAGATCTCGTCGAGCTGATTAATTTGACACTCTGTTTAACAAATTTGGTCTTCATTTGCCGAAGCTATCGAGCTTCAAAATTTGAAAAGTCACAAAAGTTGTGTGTTTGAGCACATAAAGTACTAGTTTTCTTGGAAGTTCAACAAGATGTAATCATGATGTGTTGTGACATCTTCAAAATCTCGTGGAGGTGATTACTTTGACACTTTGTTTAAGAAATTTGGTCCACATTTGCCGAAGTTATAGAGCTTCAAAGTTTGAAAAGTCACAAAAGTTGTGTGTTTGAGCACATAAAGTACTATTTTTCTTAGAAGTTCAACAAGATGTAATCATGATGTGTTGTGTCATCTTCATAACCTCGTCGAGCTGATTAATTTGACACTTTGTTTAACAAATTTGTTCCTCATTTGCCGAAGTCATCGAGCTTCAAAATTTGAAATGTCACAAAATATGTGTGTTTGAGCACATAAAGTACTATTTTTCTTGAAAATTCAACAAGATGCAATCATGAATTGTTATGTCATTTTAAAGATCTCATCGAGCTGATTAATTTGACACTTTGGTTAACAAATTTCGTCCACATTTGCCAAAGTTATCGAGCTTCAAAATTGGAAAAGTCATAAAAGTTGTGTGTTTGAGCACATAAAGTACTATTTTTCTTGGAAATTCCACAAGATGCAATCATGATGTGTTGTGACATCTTCAAAATCTCGTTGAGGTGATTACTTTGACACTTGGTTTAAGAAATTTGGTCCACATATGCCGAAGTTATCGAGCTTCAAAGTTTGAAAAGTCACAAAAGTTGTGTGTTTGAGCACATAAAGTACTATTTTTCTTGGAAATTCAACAAGATGCAATCATGATGTGTTGTGTCATCTTCATAACCTCGTCGAGCTGATTAATTTGACACTCTGTTTAACAAATTTGTTCCTCATTTGCCGAAGTTATCGAGCTTCAAAGTTTGAAAAGTCACACAAGTTGTGTGTTTGAGCACATAAAGTACTATTTTTCTTGGAAGTTCAACAAGATGCAATTCTGATGTGTTGTGTCATGTTAAATATCTCGTCGAGCTGATTAATTTGACACTCTGTTTAACAAATTTGGTCTTCATTTGCCGAAGCTATCGAGCTTCAAAGTTTGAAAAGTCACAAAATATGTGTGTTTGAGCACATAAAGTACTTTTTTTGTTGGAAGTTCAACAAGATGTAATCATGATGTGTTGTGACATCTTCATAACCTCGTCGAGCTGATTAATTTGACACTTTGTTTAACAAATTTTTTCCTCATTTGCCGAAGTTATCGAGCTTCAAAGTTTGAAAAGTCACACAATTTGTGTGTTTGAGCACATAAAGTACTATTTTTCTTGGAAGTTCAACAAGATGTAATCATGGTGTGTTGTGACATCTTCAAAATCTCGTTGAGGTGATTACTTTGACACTTGGTTTAAGAAATTTGGTCCACATTTGCCGAAGTTATAGAGCTTCAAAGTTTGAAAAGTCACAAAAGTTGTGTGTTTGAGCACATAAAGTACTATTTTTCTTGGAAATTCAACAAGATGCAGTCACGATGTGTTGTGACATCTTCAAAATCTCGTTGAGGTGATTACTTTGACACTTTGCTTAAGAAATTTGGTCCACATATGCCGAAGTTATCGAGCTTCAAAGCTTGAAAAGTCACAAAATTTGTGTGTTTGAGCACATAAAGTACTATTTTTCTTGGAAGTTCAACAAGATGCAATTCTGATGTGTTGTGTCATGTTAAAGATCTCGTCGAGCTGATTAATTTGACACTCTGTTTAACAAATTTGGTCTTCATTTGCCGAAGCTATCGAGCTTCAAAGTTTGAAAAGTCACAAAAGTTGTGTGTTTGAGCACATAAAGTACTATTTTTCTTAGAAGTTCAACAAGATGTAATCATGATGTGTTGTGTCATCTTCATAACCTCGTCGAGCTGATTAATTTGACACTTTGTTTAACAAATTTGTTCCTCATTTGCCGAAGTCATCGAGCTTCAAAATTTGAAAAGTCACAAAATATGTGTGTTTGAGCACATAAAGTACTTTTTTTCTTGGAAGTTCAACAAGATGTAATCATGATGTGTTGTGACATCTTCAAAATCTCGTGGAGGTTATTAATTTGACACTGTGTTTAACAAATTTGGTCCTCATTTGCCGAAGTTATCGAGCTTCAAAGTTTGAAAAGTCACACAATTTGTGTGTTTGAGCACATAAAGTACTATTTTTCTTGGAAGTTCAACAAGATGTAATCATGATGTGTTGTGACATCTTCATAACCTCGTCGAGCTGATTAATTTGACACTTTGGTTAACAAATTTGGCCCACATTTGCCCAAGTTATCGAGCTTCAAAGTTTGAAAAGTCACAAAATATGTGTGTTTGAGCACATAAAGTATTATTTTTCTTGGAAGATCAACAAGATGCAATCATGATGTGTTGTGACGTCTTCAACATCTCGTTGAGGTGATTAATTTGACACTCTGTTTAACAAATTTGGTCCTCATTTGCCGAAGCTATCGAGCTTCAAAGTTAGAAAAGTCACAAAATTTGTGTGTTTGAGCACATAAAGTACTATTTTTCTTGGAAATTCAACAAGATGCAGTCACGATGTGCTGTGACATCTTCAAAATCTCGTTGAGGTGATTACTTTGACACTTTGTTTAAGAAATTTGGTCCACATATGCCGAAGTTATCGAGCTTCAAAGTTTGAAAAGTCACAAAAGTTGTGTGTTTGAGCACATAAAGTACTATTTTTCTTGGAAATTCAACAAGATGCAATTCTGATGTGTTGTGTCATGTTAAAGATCTCGTCGAGCTGATTAATTTGACACTCTGTTTAACAAATTTGTTCCACATTTGCCGAAGTTATCGAGCTTCAAAGTTTGAAAAGTCACAAAAGTTGTGTGTTTGAGCACATAAAGTACTATTTTTCTTGGAAATTCAACAAGATGCAATTCTGATGTGTTGTGTCATGTTAAAGATCTCGTCGAGCTGATTAATTTGACACTCTGTTTAACAAATTTGTTCCTCATTTGCCGAAGTTATCGAGCTTCAAAGTTTGAAAAGTCACACAAGTTGTGTGTTTGAGCACATAAAGTACTATTTTTCTTGGAAGTTCAACAAGATGCAATTCTGATGTGTTGTGTCATGTTAAAGATCTCGTCGAGCTGATTAATTTGACACTCTGTTTAACAAATTTGGTCTTCATTTGCCGAAGCTATCGAGCTTCAAAATTTGAAAAGTCACAAAAGTTGTGTGTTTGAGCACATAAAGTACTAGTTTTCTTGGAAGTTCAACAAGATGTAATCATGATGTGTTGTGACATCTTCAAAATCTCGTGGAGGTGATTACTTTGACACTTTGTTTAAGAAATTTGGTCCACATTTGCCGAAGTTATAGAGCTTCAAAGTTTGAAAAGTCACAAAAGTTGTGTGTTTGAGCACATAAAGTACTATTTTTCTTAGAAGTTCAACAAGATGTAATCATGATGTGTTGTGTCATCTTCATAACCTCGTCGAGCTGATTAATTTGACACTTTGTTTAACAAATTTGTTCCTCATTTGCCGAAGTCATCGAGCTTCAAAATTTGAAATGTCACAAAATATGTGTGTTTGAGCACATAAAGTACTATTTTTCTTGAAAATTCAACAAGATGCAATCATGAATTGTTATGTCATTTTAAAGATCTCATCGAGCTGATTAATTTGACACTTTGGTTAACAAATTTCGTCCACATTTGCCAAAGTTATCGAGCTTCAAAATTGGAAAAGTCATAAAAGTTGTGTGTTTGAGCACATAAAGTACTATTTTTCTTGGAAATTCCACAAGATGCAATCATGATGTGTTGTGACATCTTCAAAATCTCGTTGAGGTGATTACTTTGACACTTGGTTTAAGAAATTTGGTCCACATATGCCGAAGTTATCGAGCTTCAAAGTTTGAAAAGTCACAAAAGTTGTGTGTTTGAGCACATAAAGTACTATTTTTCTTGGAAATTCAACAAGATGCAATCATGATGTGTTGTGTCATCTTCATAACCTCGTCGAGCTGATTAATTTGACACTCTGTTTAACAAATTTGTTCCTCATTTGCCGAAGTTATCGAGCTTCAAAGTTTGAAAAGTCACACAAGTTGTGTGTTTGAGCACATAAAGTACTATTTTTCTTGGAAGTTCAACAAGATGCAATTCTGATGTGTTGTGTCATGTTAAATATCTCGTCGAGCTGATTAATTTGACACTCTGTTTAACAAATTTGGTCTTCATTTGCCGAAGCTATCGAGCTTCAAAGTTTGAAAAGTCACAAAATATGTGTGTTTGAGCACATAAAGTACTTTTTTTGTTGGAAGTTCAACAAGATGTAATCATGATGTGTTGTGACATCTTCATAACCTCGTCGAGCTGATTAATTTGACACTTTGTTTAACAAATTTTTTCCTCATTTGCCGAAGTTATCGAGCTTCAAAGTTTGAAAAGTCACACAATTTGTGTGTTTGAGCACATAAAGTACTATTTTTCTTGGAAGTTCAACAAGATGTAATCATGGTGTGTTGTGACATCTTCAAAATCTCGTTGAGGTGATTACTTTGACACTTGGTTTAAGAAATTTGGTCCACATTTGCCGAAGTTATAGAGCTTCAAAGTTTGAAAAGTCACAAAAGTTGTGTGTTTGAGCACATAAAGTACTATTTTTCTTGGAAATTCAACAAGATGCAGTCACGATGTGCTGTGACATCTTCAAAATCTCGTTGAGGTGATTACTTTGACACTTTGCTTAAGAAATTTGGTCCACATATGCCGAAGTTATCGAGCTTCAAAGTTTGAAAAGTCACAAAAGTTGTGTGTTTGAGCACATAAAGTACTATTTTTCTTAGAAGTTCAACAAGATGTAATCATGATGTGTTGTGTCATCTTCATAACCTCGTCGAGCTGATTAATTTGACACTTTGTTTAACAAATTTGTTCCTCATTTGCCGAAGTCATCGAGCTTCAAAATTTGAAAAGTCACAAAATATGTGTGTTTGAGCACATAAAGTACTTTTTTTCTTGGAAGTTCAACAAGATGTAATCATGATGTGTTGTGACATCTTCAAAATCTCGTGGAGGTTATTAATTTGACACTGTGTTTAACAAATTTGGTCCTCATTTGCCGAAGTTATCGAGCTTCAAAGTTTGAAAAGTCACACAATTTGTGTGTTTGAGCACATAAAGTACTATTTTTCTTGGAAGTTCAACAAGATGTAATCATGATGTGTTGTGACATCTTCATAACCTCGTCGAGCTGATTAATTTGACACTTTGGTTAACAAATTTGGCCCACATTTGCCCAAGTTATCGAGCTTCAAAGTTTGAAAAGTCACAAAATATGTGTGTTTGAGCACATAAAGTATTATTTTTCTTGGAAGATCAACAAGATGCAATCATGATGTGTTGTGACGTCTTCAACATCTCGTTGAGGTGATTAATTTGACACTCTGTTTAACAAATTTGGTCCTCATTTGCCGAAGCTATCGAGCTTCAAAGTTAGAAAAGTCACAAAATTTGTGTGTTTGAGCACATAAAGTACTATTTTTCTTGGAAATTCAACAAGATGCAGTCACGATGTGCTGTGACATCTTCAAAATCTCGTTGAGGTGATTACTTTGACACTTTGTTTAAGAAATTTGGTCCACATATGCCGAAGTTATCGAGCTTCAAAGTTTGAAAAGTCACAAAAGTTGTGTGTTTGAGCACATAAAGTACTATTTTTCTTGGAAATTCAACAAGATGCAATTCTGATGTGTTGTGTCATGTTAAAGATCTCGTCGAGCTGATTAATTTGACACTCTGTTTAACAAATTTGTTCCTCATTTGCCGAAGTTATCGAGCTTCAAAGTTTGAAAAGTCACACAAGTTGTGTGTTTGAGCACATAAAGTACTATTTTTCTTGGAAGTTCAACAAGATGCAATTCTGATGTGTTGTGTCATGTTAAAGATCTCGTCGAGCTGATTAATTTGACACTCTGTTTAACAAATTTGGTCTTCATTTGCCGAAGCTATCGAGCTTCAAAATTTGAAAAGTCACAAAAGTTGTGTGTTTGAGCACATAAAGTACTAGTTTTCTTGGAAGTTCAACAAGATGTAATCATGATGTGTTGTGACATCTTCAAAATCTCGTGGAGGTGATTACTTTGACACTTTGTTTAAGAAATTTGGTCCACATTTGCCGAAGTTATAGAGCTTCAAAGTTTGAAAAGTCACAAAAGTTGTGTGTTTGAGCACATAAAGTACTATTTTTCTTAGAAGTTCAACAAGATGTAATCATGATGTGTTGTGTCATCTTCATAACCTCGTCGAGCTGATTAATTTGACACTTTGTTTAACAAATTTGTTCCTCATTTGCCGAAGTCATCGAGCTTCAAAATTTGAAATGTCACAAAATATGTGTGTTTGAGCACATAAAGTACTATTTTTCTTGAAAATTCAACAAGATGCAATCATGAATTGTTATGTCATTTTAAAGATCTCATCGAGCTGATTAATTTGACACTTTGGTTAACAAATTTCGTCCACATTTGCCAAAGTTATCGAGCTTCAAAATTGGAAAAGTCATAAAAGTTGTGTGTTTGAGCACATAAAGTACTATTTTTCTTGGAAATTCCACAAGATGCAATCATGATGTGTTGTGACATATTCAAAATCTCGTCGAGCTGATTAATTTGACACTTTGTTTAAGAAATTGGGTCCACATATGCCGAAGTTATCGAGCTTCAAAGTTTGAAAAGTCACAAAAGTTGTGTGTTGAGCACATAAAGTACTATTTTTCTTGGAAATTCAACAAGATGCAGTCACGATGTGTTGTGACATCTTCAAAATCTCGTTGAGGTGATTACTTTGACACTTTGCTTAAGAAATTTGGTCCACATATGCCGAAGTTATCGAGCTTCAAAGCTTGAAAAGTCACAAAATTTGTGTGTTTGAGCACATAAAGTACTATTTTTCTTGGAAGTTCAACAAGATGCAATTCTGATGTGTTGTGTCATGTTAAAGATCTCGTCGAGCTGATTAATTTGACACTCTGTTTAACAAATTTGGTCTTCATTTGCCGAAGCTATCGAGCTTCAAAGTTTGAAAAGTCACAAAAGTTGTGTGTTTGAGCACATAAAGTACTAGTTTTCTTGGAAGTTCAACAAGATGTAATCATGATGTGTTGTGACATCTTCAAAATCTCGTGGAGGTGATTACTTTGACACTTTGTTTAAGAAATTTGGTCCACATTTGCCGAAGTTATAGAGCTTCAAAGTTTGAAAAGTCACAAAAGTTGTGTGTTTGAGCACATAAAGTACTATTTTTCTTGGAAGTTCAACAAGATGTAATCATGATGTGTTGTGACATCTTCATAACCTCGTCGAGCTGATTAATTTGACACTTTGTTTAACAAATTTGTTCCTCATTTGCCGAAGTCATCGAGCTTCAAAATTTGAAAAGTCACAAAATATGTGTGTTTGAGCACATAAAGTACTTTTTTTGTTGGAAGTTCAACAAGATGTAATCATGATGTGTTGTGACATCTTCATAACCTCGTCGAGCTGATTAATTTGACACTTTGTTTAACAAATTTTTTCCTCATTTGCCGAAGTTATCGAGCTTCAAAGTTTGAAAAGTCACACAATTTGTGTGTTTGAGCACATAAAGTATTATTTTTCTTGGAAGTTCAACAAGATGTAATCATGGTGTGTTGTGACATCTTCAAAATCTCGTTGAGGTGATTACTTTGACACTTGGTTTAAGAAATTTGGTCCACATATGCCGAAGTTATCGAGCTTCAAAGTTTGAAAAGTCACAAAAGTTGTGTGTTTGAGCACATAAAGTACTATTTTTCTTGGAAATTCAACAAGATGCAATCATGATGTGTTGTGTCATCTTCATAACCTCGTCGAGCTGATTAATTTGACACTTTGTTTAACAAATTTCGTCCACATTTGCCAAAGTTATCGAGCTTCAAAATTGGAAAAGTCATAAAAGTTGTGTGTTTGAGCACATAAAGTACTATTTTTCTTGGAAGTTCAACAAGATGTAATCATGATGTGTTGTGTCATCTTCATAACCTCGTCGAGCTGATTAATTTGACACTTTGTTTAACAAATTTGGTCCACATTTGCCAAAGTTATCGAGCTTCAAAATTGGAAAAGTCATAAAAGTTGTGTGTTCAGCACATAAAGTACTATTTTTCTTGGAAATTCAACAAGATGCAGTCACGATGTGTTGTGACATCTTCAAAATCTCGTTGAGGTGATTACTTTGACACTTTGCTTAAGAAATTTGGTCCACATATGCCGAAGTTATCGAGCTTCAAAGCTTGAAAAGTCACAAAATTTGTGTGTTTGAGCACATAAAGTACTATTTTTCTTGGAAGTTCAACAAGATGCAATTCTGATGTGTTGTGTCATGTTAAAGATCTCGTCGAGCTGATTAATTTGACACTCTGTTTAACAAATTTGGTCTTCATTTGCCGAAGCTATCGAGCTTCAAAGTTTGAAAAGTCACAAAAGTTGTGTGTTTGAGCACATAAAGTACTATTTTTCTTAGAAGTTCAACAAGATGTAATCATGATGTGTTGTGTCATCTTCATAACCTCGTCGAGCTGATTAATTTGACACTTTGTTTAACAAATTTGTTCCTCATTTGCCGAAGTCATCGAGCTTCAAAATTTGAAAAGTCACAAAATATGTGTGTTTGAGCACATAAAGTACTTTTTTTCTTGGAAGTTCAACAAGATGTAATCATGATGTGTTGTGACATCTTCATAACCTCGTCGAGCTGATTAATTTGACACTTTGGTTAACAAATTTGGCCCACATTTGCCCAAGTTATCGAGCTTCAAAGTTTGAA
The DNA here is from genome assembly GCF_040115645.1 of Euwallacea fornicatus. Classification (NCBI taxonomy): domain Eukaryota; kingdom Metazoa; phylum Arthropoda; class Insecta; order Coleoptera; family Curculionidae; genus Euwallacea; species Euwallacea fornicatus. Next base: position 385,041 of record NW_027096017.1, on the reverse strand, counting down.
AAGTCACAAAATATGTGTGTTTGAGCACATAAAGTATTATTTTTCTTGGAAGATCAACAAGATGCAATCATGATGTGTTGTGACGTCTTCAACATCTCGTTGAGGTGATTAATTTGACACTCTGTTTAACAAATTTGGTCCTCATTTGCCGAAGCTATCGAGCTTCAAAGTTAGAAAAGTCACAAAATTTGTGTGTTTGAGCACATAAAGTACTATTTTTCTTGGAAATTCAACAAGATGCAGTCACGATGTGCTGTGACATCTTCAAAATCTCGTTGAGGTGATTACTTTGACACTTTGTTTAAGAAATTTGGTCCACATATGCCGAAGTTATCGAGCTTCAAAGTTTGAAAAGTCACAAAAGTTGTGTGTTTGAGCACATAAAGTACTATTTTTCTTGGAAATTCAACAAGATGCAATTCTGATGTGTTGTGTCATGTTAAAGATCTCGTCGAGCTGATTAATTTGACACTCTGTTTAACAAATTTGTTCCACATTTGCCGAAGTTATCGAGCTTCAAAGTTTGAAAAGTCACAAAAGTTGTGTGTTTGAGCACATAAAGTACTATTTTTCTTGGAAATTCAACAAGATGCAATTCTGATGTGTTGTGTCATGTTAAAGATCTCGTCGAGCTGATTAATTTGACACTCTGTTTAACAAATTTGGTCTTCATTTGCCGAAGCTATCGAGCTTCAAAATTTGAAAAGTCACAAAAGTTGTGTGTTTGAGCACATAAAGTACTAGTTTTCTTGGAAGTTCAACAAGATGTAATCATGATGTGTTGTGACATCTTCAAAATCTCGTGGAGGTGATTACTTTGACACTTTGTTTAAGAAATTTGGTCCACATTTGCCGAAGTTATAGAGCTTCAAAGTTTGAAAAGTCACAAAAGTTGTGTGTTTGAGCACATAAAGTACTATTTTTCTTAGAAGTTCAACAAGATGTAATCATGAATTGTTATGTCATTTTAAAGATCTCATCGAGCTGATTAATTTGACACTTTGGTTAACAAATTTCGTCCACATTTGCCAAAGTTATCGAGCTTCAAAATTGGAAAAGTCATAAAAGTTGTGTGTTTGAGCACATAAAGTACTATTTTTCTTGGAAATTCCACAAGATGCAATCATGATGTGTTGTGACATATTCAAATTCTCGTCGAGCTGATTAATTTGACACTTTGTTTAAGAAATTGGGTCCACATATGCCGAAGTTATCGAGCTTCAAAGTTTGAAAAGTCACAAAATTTGTGTGTTGAGCACATAAAGTACTATTTTTCTTGGAAATTCAACAAGATGCAGTCACGATGTGTTGTGACATCTTCAAAATCTCGTTGAGGTGATTACTTTGACACTTTGCTTAAGAAATTTGGTCCACATTTGCCGAAGTTATAGAGCTTCAAAGTTTGAAAAGTCACAAAAGTTGTGTGTTTGAGCACATAAAGTACTATTTTTCTTGGAAGTTCAACAAGATGTAATCATGATGTGTTGTGACATCTTCATAACCTCGTCGAGCTGATTAATTTGACACTTTGTTTAACAAATTTGTTCCTCATTTGCCGAAGTCATCGAGCTTCAAAATTTGAAAAGTCACAAAATATGTGTGTTTGAGCACATAAAGTACTTTTTTTGTTGGAAGTTCAACAAGATGTAATCATGATGTGTTGTGACATCTTCATAACCTCGTTGAGGTGATTACTTTGACACTTGGTTTAAGAAATTTGGTCCACATATGCCGAAGTTATCGAGCTTCAAAGTTTGAAAAGTCACAAAAGTTGTGTGTTTGAGCACATAAAGTACTTTTTTTGTTGGAAGTTCAACAAGATGTAATCATGGTGTGTTGTGACATCTTCAAAATCTCGTTGAGGTGATTACTTTGACACTTGGTTTAAGAAATTTGGTCCATATATGCCGAAGTTATCGAGCTTCAAAGTTTGCAAAGTCACAAAAGTTGTGTGTTTGAGCACATAAAGTACTATTTTTCTTGGAAATTCAACAAGATGCAATCATGATGTGTTGTGTCATCTTCATAACCTCGTCGAGCTGATTAATTTGACACTCTGTTTAACAAATTTGTTCCTCATTTGCCGAAGTTATCGAGCTTCAAAGTTTGAAAAGTCACACAAGTTGTGTGTTTGAGCACATAAAGTACTATTTTTCTTGGAAGTTCAACAAGATGCAATTGTGATGTGTTGTGTCATGTTAAATATCTCGTCGAGCTGATTAATTTGACACTCTGTTTAACAAATTTGGTCTTCATTTGCCGAAGCTATCGAGCTTCAAAGTTTGAAAAGTCACAAAAGTTGTGTGTTTGAGCACATAAAGTACTATTTTTCTTGGAAATTCAACAAGATGCAGTCACGATGTGCTGTGACATCTTCAAAATCTCGTTGAGGTGATTACTTTGACACTTTGTTTAAGAAATTTGGTCCACATATGCCGAAGTTATCGAGCTTCAAAGTTTGAAAAGTCACAAAAGTTGTGTGTTTGAGCACATAAAGTACTATTTTTCTTGGAAATTCAACAAGATGCAATTCTGATGTGTTGTGTCATGTTAAAGATCTCGTCGAGCTGATTAATTTGACACTCTGTTTAACAAATTTGTTCCACATTTGCCGAAGTTATCGAGCTTCAAAGTTTGAAAAGTCACAAAAGTTGTGTGTTTGAGCACATAAAGTACTATTTTTCTTGGAAATTCAACAAGATGCAATTCTGATGTGTTGTGTCATGTTAAAGATCTCGTCGAGCTGATTAATTTGACACTCTGTTTAACAAATTTGGTCTTCATTTGCCGAAGCTATCGAGCTTCAAAATTTGAAAAGTCACAAAAGTTGTGTGTTTGAGCACATAAAGTACTAGTTTTCTTGGAAGATCAACAAGATGCAATCATGATGTGTTGTGACGTCTTCAACATCTCGTTGAGGTGATTAATTTGACACTCTGTTTAACAAATTTGGTCCTCATTTGCCGAAGCTATCGAGCTTCAAAGTTAGAAAAGTCACAAAATTTGTGTGTTTGAGCACATAAAGTACTATTTTTCTTGGAAATTCAACAAGATGCAGTCACGATGTGCTGTGACATCTTCAAAATCTCGTTGAGGTGATTACTTTGACACTTTGTTTAAGAAATTTGGTCCACATATGCCGAAGTTATCGAGCTTCAAAGTTTGAAAAGTCACAAAAGTTGTGTGTTTGAGCACATAAAGTACTATTTTTCTTGGAAATTCAACAAGATGCAATTCTGATGTGTTGTGTCATGTTAAAGATCTCGTCGAGCTGATTAATTTGACACTCTGTTTAACAAATTTGTTCCACATTTGCCGAAGTTATCGAGCTTCAAAGTTTGAAAAGTCACAAAAGTTGTGTGTTTGAGCACATAAAGTACTATTTTTCTTGGAAATTCAACAAGATGCAATTCTGATGTGTTGTGTCATGTTAAAGATCTCGTCGAGCTGATTAATTTGACACTCTGTTTAACAAATTTGGTCTTCATTTGCCGAAGCTATCGAGCTTCAAAGTTTGAAAAGTCACAAAAGTTGTGTGTTTGAGCACATAAAGTACTAGTTTTCTTGGAAGTTCAACAAGATGTAATCATGATGTGTTGTGACATCTTCAAAATCTCGTGGAGGTGATTACTTTGACACTTTGTTTAAGAAATTTGGTCCACATTTGCCGAAGTTATAGAGCTTCAAAGTTTGAAAAGTCACAAAATATGTGTGTTTGAGCACATAAAGTACTTTTTTTGTTGGAAGTTCAACAAGATGTAATCATGATGTGTTGTGACATCCTCATAACCTCGTCGAGCTGATTAATTTGACACTTTGTTTAACAAATTTGGTCCACATTTGCCAAAGTTATCGAGCTTCAAAATTGGAAAAGTCATAAAAGTTGTGTGTTCAGCACATAAAGTACTATTTTTCTTGGAAATTCAACAAGATGCAGTCACGATGTGTTGTGACATCTTCAAAATCTCGTTGAGGTGATTATTTTGACACTTTGCTTAAGAAATTTGGTCCACATATGCCGAAGTTATCGAGCTTCAAAGCTTGAAAAGTCACAAAATTTGTGTGTTTGAGCACATAAAGTACTATTTTTCTTGGAAGTTCAACAAGATGCAATTCTGATGTGTTGTGTCATGTTAAAGATCTCGTCGAGCTGATTAATTTGACACTCTGTTTAACAAATTTGGTCTTCATTTGCCGAAGCTATCGAGCTTCAAAGTTTGAAAAGTCACAAAAGTTGTGTGTTTGAGCACATAAAGTACTATTTTTCTTAGAAGTTCAACAAGATGTAATCATGATGTGTTGTGTCATCTTCATAACCTCGTCGAGCTGATTAATTTGACACTTTGTTTAACAAATTTGTTCCTCATTTGCCGAAGTCATCGAGCTTCAAAATTTGAAAAGTCACAAAATATGTGTGTTTGAGCACATAAAGTACTTTTTTTCTTGGAAGTTCAACAAGATGTAATCATGATGTGTTGTGACATCTTCAAAATCTCGTGGAGGTTATTAATTTGACACTCTGTTTAACAAATTTGTTCCTCATTTGCCGAAGTTATCGAGCTTCAAAGTTTGAAAAGTCACACAAGTTGTGTGTTTGAGCACATAAAGTTACTATTTTTCTTGGAAGTTCAACAAGATGCAATTCTGATGTGTTGTGTCATGTTAAAGATCTCGTCGAGCTGATTAATTTGACACTCTGTTTAACAAATTTGGTCTTCATTTGCCGAAGCTATCGAGCTTCAAAATTTGAAAAGTCACAAAAGTTGTGTGTTTGAGCACATAAAGTACTAGTTTTCTTGGAAGTTCAACAAGATGTAATCATGATGTGTTGTGACATCTTCAAAATCTCGTGGAGGTGATTACTTTGACACTTTGTTTAAGAAATTTGGTCCACATTTGCCGAAGTTATAGAGCTTCAAAGTTTGAAAAGTCACAAAAGTTGTGTGTTTGAGCACATAAAGTACTATTTTTCTTAGAAGTTCAACAAGATGTAATCATGAATTGTTATGTCATTTTAAAGATCTCATCGAGCTGATTAATTTGACACTTTGGTTAACAAATTTCGTCCACATTTGCCAAAGTTATCGAGCTTCAAAATTGGAAAAGTCATAAAAGTTGTGTGTTTGAGCACATAAAGTACTATTTTTCTTGGAAATTCCACAAGATGCAATCATGATGTGTTGTGACATATTCAAATTCTCGTCGAGCTGATTAATTTGACACTTTGTTTAAGAAATTGGGTCCACATATGCCGAAGTTATCGAGCTTCAAAGTTTGAAAAGTCACAAAATTTGTGTGTTGAGCACATAAAGTACTATTTTTCTTGGAAATTCAACAAGATGCAGTCACGATGTGTTGTGACATCTTCAAAATCTCGTTGAGGTGATTACTTTGACACTTTGCTTAAGAAATTTGGTCCACATTTGCCGAAGTTATAGAGCTTCAAAGTTTGAAAAGTCACAAAAGTTGTGTGTTTGAGCACATAAAGTACTATTTTTCTTGGAAGTTCAACAAGATGTAATCATGATGTGTTGTGACATCTTCATAACCTCGTCGAGCTGATTAATTTGACACTTTGTTTAACAAATTTGTTCCTCATTTGCCGAAGTCATCGAGCTTCAAAATTTGAAAAGTCACAAAATATGTGTGTTTGAGCACATAAAGTACTTTTTTTGTTGGAAGTTCAACAAGATGTAATCATGATGTGTTGTGACATCTTCATAACCTCGTTGAGGTGATTACTTTGACACTTGGTTTAAGAAATTTGGTCCACATATGCCGAAGTTATCGAGCTTCAAAGTTTGAAAAGTCACAAAAGTTGTGTGTTTGAGCACATAAAGTACTTTTTTTGTTGGAAGTTCAACAAGATGTAATCATGGTGTGTTGTGACATCTTCAAAATCTCGTTGAGGTGATTACTTTGACACTTGGTTTAAGAAATTTGGTCCACATATGCCGAAGTTATCGAGCTTCAAAGTTTGAAAAGTCACAAAAGTTGTGTGTTTGAGCACATAAAGTACTATTTTTCTTGGAAATTCAACAAGATGCAATCATGATGTGTTGTGTCATCTTCATAACCTCGTCGAGCTGATTAATTTGACACTCTGTTTAACAAATTTGTTCCTCATTTGCCGAAGTTATCGAGCTTCAAAGTTTGAAAAGTCACACAAGTTGTGTGTTTGAGCACATAAAGTACTATTTTTCTTGGAAGTTCAACAAGATGCAATTCTGATGTGTTGTGTCATGTTAAATATCTCGTCGAGCTGATTAATTTGACACTCTGTTTAACAAATTTGGTCTTCATTTGCCGAAGCTATCGAGCTTCAAAGTTTGAAAAGTCACAAAAGTTGTGTGTTTGAGCACATAAAGTACTATTTTTCTTGGAAATTCAACAAGATGCAGTCACGATGTGCTGTGACATCTTCAAAATCTCGTTGAGGTGATTACTTTGACACTTTGTTTAAGAAATTTGGTCCACATATGCCGAAGTTATCGAGCTTCAAAGTTTGAAAAGTCACAAAAGTTGTGTGTTTGAGCACATAAAGTACTATTTTTCTTGGAAATTCAACAAGATGCAATTCTGATGTGTTGTGTCATGTTAAAGATCTCGTCGAGCTGATTAATTTGACACTCTGTTTAACAAATTTGTTCCACATTTGCCGAAGTTATCGAGCTTCAAAGTTTGAAAAGTCACAAAAGTTGTGTGTTTGAGCACATAAAGTACTATTTTTCTTGGAAATTCAACAAGATGCAATTCTGATGTGTTGTGTCATGTTAAAGATCTCGTCGAGCTGATTAATTTGACACTCTGTTTAACAAATTTGGTCTTCATTTGCCGAAGCTATCGAGCTTCAAAATTTGAAAAGTCACAAAAGTTGTGTGTTTGAGCACATAAAGTACTAGTTTTCTTGGAAGATCAACAAGATGCAATCATGATGTGTTGTGACGTCTTCAACATCTCGTTGAGGTGATTAATTTGACACTCTGTTTAACAAATTTGGTCCTCATTTGCCGAAGCTATCGAGCTTCAAAGTTAGAAAAGTCACAAAATTTGTGTGTTTGAGCACATAAAGTACTATTTTTCTTGGAAGTTCAACAAGATGCAATTCTGATGTGTTGTGTCATGTTAAAGATCTCGTCGAGCTGATTAATTTGACACTCTGTTTAACAAATTTGGTCTTCATTTGCCGAAGCTATCGAGCTTCAAAATTTGAAAAGTCACAAAAGTTGTGTGTTTGAGCACATAAAGTACTAGTTTTCTTGGAAGTTCAACAAGATGTAATCATGATGTGTTGTGACATCTTCAAAATCTCGTGGAGGTGATTACTTTGACACTTTGTTTAAGAAATTTGGTCCACATTTGCCGAAGTTATAGAGCTTCAAAGTTTGAAAAGTCACAAAAGTTGTGTGTTTGAGCACATAAAGTACTATTTTTCTTAGAAGTTCAACAAGATGTAATCATGAATTGTTATGTCATTTTAAAGATCTCATCGAGCTGATTAATTTGACACTTTGGTTAACAAATTTCGTCCACATTTGCCAAAGTTATCGAGCTTCAAAATTGGAAAAGTCATAAAAGTTGTGTGTTTGAGCACATAAAGTACTATTTTTCTTGGAAATTCCACAAGATGCAATCATGATGTGTTGTGACATATTCAAATTCTCGTCGAGCTGATTAATTTGACACTTTGTTTAAGAAATTGGGTCCACATATGCCGAAGTTATCGAGCTTCAAAGTTTGAAAAGTCACAAAATTTGTGTGTTGAGCACATAAAGTACTATTTTTCTTGGAAATTCAACAAGATGCAGTCACGATGTGTTGTGACATCTTCAAAATCTCGTTGAGGTGATTACTTTGACACTTTGCTTAAGAAATTTGGTCCACATTTGCCGAAGTTATAGAGCTTCAAAGTTTGAAAAGTCACAAAAGTTGTGTGTTTGAGCACATAAAGTACTATTTTTCTTGGAAGTTCAACAAGATGTAATCATGATGTGTTGTGACATCTTCATAACCTCGTCGAGCTGATTAATTTGACACTTTGTTTAACAAATTTGTTCCTCATTTGCCGAAGTCATCGAGCTTCAAAATTTGAAAAGTCACAAAATATGTGTGTTTGAGCACATAAAGTACTTTTTTTGTTGGAAGTTCAACAAGATGTAATCATGATGTGTTGTGACATCTTCATAACCTCGTTGAGGTGATTACTTTGACACTTGGTTTAAGAAATTTGGTCCACATATGCCGAAGTTATCGAGCTTCAAAGTTTGAAAAGTCACAAAAGTTGTGTGTTTGAGCACATAAAGTACTTTTTTTGTTGGAAGTTCAACAAGATGTAATCATGGTGTGTTGTGACATCTTCAAAATCTCGTTGAGGTGATTACTTTGACACTTGGTTTAAGAAATTTGGTCCACATATGCCGAAGTTATCGAGCTTCAAAGTTTGAAAAGTCACAAAAGTTGTGTGTTTGAGCACATAAAGTACTATTTTTCTTGGAAATTCAACAAGATGCAATCATGATGTGTTGTGTCATCTTCATAACCTCGTCGAGCTGATTAATTTGACACTCTGTTTAACAAATTTGTTCCTCATTTGCCGAAGTTATCGAGCTTCAAAGTTTGAAAAGTCACACAAGTTGTGTGTTTGAGCACATAAAGTACTATTTTTCTTGGAAGTTCAACAAGATGCAATTCTGATGTGTTGTGTCATGTTAAATATCTCGTCGAGCTGATTAATTTGACACTCTGTTTAACAAATTTGGTCTTCATTTGCCGAAGCTATCGAGCTTCAAAGTTTGAAAAGTCACAAAAGTTGTGTGTTTGAGCACATAAAGTACTATTTTTCTTGGAAATTCAACAAGATGCAGTCACGATGTGCTGTGACATCTTCAAAATCTCGTTGAGGTGATTACTTTGACACTTTGTTTAAGAAATTTGGTCCACATATGCCGAAGTTATCGAGCTTCAAAGTTTGAAAAGTCACAAAAGTTGTGTGTTTGAGCACATAAAGTACTATTTTTCTTGGAAATTCAACAAGATGCAATTCTGATGTGTTGTGTCATGTTAAAGATCTCGTCGAGCTGATTAATTTGACACTCTGTTTAACAAATTTGTTCCACATTTGCCGAAGTTATCGAGCTTCAAAGTTTGAAAAGTCACAAAAGTTGTGTGTTTGAGCACATAAAGTACTATTTTTCTTGGAAATTCAACAAGATGCAATTCTGATGTGTTGTGTCATGTTAAAGATCTCGTCGAGCTGATTAATTTGACACTCTGTTTAACAAATTTGGTCTTCATTTGCCGAAGCTATCGAGCTTCAAAATTTGAAAAGTCACAAAAGTTGTGTGTTTGAGCACATAAAGTACTAGTTTTCTTGGAAGATCAACAAGATGCAATCATGATGTGTTGTGACGTCTTCAACATCTCGTTGAGGTGATTAATTTGACACTCTGTTTAACAAATTTGGTCCTCATTTGCCGAAGCTATCGAGCTTCAAAGTTAGAAAAGTCACAAAATTTGTGTGTTTGAGCACATAAAGTACTATTTTTCTTGGAAATTCAACAAGATGCAGTCACGATGTGCTGTGACATCTTCAAAATCTCGTTGAGGTGATTACTTTGACACTTTGTTTAAGAAATTTGGTCCACATATGCCGAAGTTATCGAGCTTCAAAGTTTGAAAAGTCACAAAAGTTGTGTGTTTGAGCACATAAAGTACTATTTTTCTTGGAAATTCAACAAGATGCAATTCTGATGTGTTGTGTCATGTTAAAGATCTCGTCGAGCTGATTAATTTGACACTCTGTTTAACAAATTTGTTCCACATTTGCCGAAGTTATCGAGCTTCAAAGTTTGAAAAGTCACAAAAGTTGTGTGTTTGAGCACATAAAGTACTATTTTTCTTGGAAATTCAACAAGATGCAATTCTGATGTGTTGTGTCATGTTAAAGATCTCGTCGAGCTGATTAATTTGACACTCTGTTTAACAAATTTGGTCTTCATTTGCCGAAGCTATCGAGCTTCAAAGTTTGAAAAGTCACAAAAGTTGTGTGTTTGAGCACATAAAGTACTAGTTTTCTTGGAAGTTCAACAAGATGTAATCATGATGTGTTGTGACATCTTCAAAATCTCGTGGAGGTGATTACTTTGACACTTTGTTTAACAAATTTGTTCCTCATTTGCCGAAGTCATCGAGCTTCAAAATTTGAAAAGTCACAAAATATGTGTGTTTGAGCACATAAAGTACTTTTTTTCTTGGAAGTTCAACAAGATGTAATCATGATGTGTTGTGACATCTTCAAAATCTCGTGGAGGTTATTAATTTGACACTCTGTTTAACAAATTTGTTCCTCATTTGCCGAAGTTATCGAGCTTCAAAGTTTGAAAAGTCACACAAGTTGTGTGTTTGAGCACATAAAGTTACTATTTTTCTTGGAAGTTCAACAAGATGCAATTCTGATGTGTTGTGTCATGTTAAAGATCTCGTCGAGCTGATTAATTTGACACTCTGTTTAACAAATTTGGTCTTCATTTGCCGAAGCTATCGAGCTTCAAAATTTGAAAAGTCACAAAAGTTGTGTGTTTGAGCACATAAAGTACTAGTTTTCTTGGAAGTTCAACAAGATGTAATCATGATGTGTTGTGACATCTTCAAAATCTCGTGGAGGTGATTACTTTGACACTTTGTTTAAGAAATTTGGTCCACATTTGCCGAAGTTATAGAGCTTCAAAGTTTGAAAAGTCACAAAAGTTGTGTGTTTGAGCACATAAAGTACTATTTTTCTTGGAAGTTCAACAAGATGTAATCATGATGTGTTGTGTCATCTTCATAACCTCGTCGAGCTGATTAATTTGACACTTTGTTTAACAAATTTGTTCCTCATTTGCCGAAGTCATCGAGCTTCAAAATTTGAAATGTCACAAAATATGTGTGTTTGAGCACATAAAGTACTATTTTTCTTGAAAATTCAACAAGATGCAATCATGAATTGTTATGTCATTTTAAAGATCTCATCGAGCTGATTAATTTGACACTTTGGTTAACAAATTTCGTCCACATTTGCCAAAGTTATCGAGCTTCAAAATTGGAAAAGTCATAAAAGTTGTGTGTTTGAGCACATAAAGTACTATTTTTCTTGGAAATTCCACAAGATGCAATCATGATGTGTTGTGACATATTCAAAATCTCGTCGAGCTGATTAATTTGACACTTTGTTTAAGAAATTGGGTCCACATATGCCGAAGTTATCGAGCTTCAAAGTTTGAAAAGTCACAAAAGTTGTGTGTTGAGCACATAAAGTACTATTTTTCTTGGAAATTCAACAAGATGCAGTCACGATGTGTTGTGACATCTTCAAAATCTCGTTGAGGTGATTACTTTGACACTTTGCTTAAGAAATTTGGTCCACATATGCCGAAGTTATCGAGCTTCAAAGCTTGAAAAGTCACAAAATTTGTGTGTTTGAGCACATAAAGTACTATTTTTCTTGGAAGTTCAACAAGATGTAATCATGATGTGTTGTGACATCTTCATCACCTCGTCGAGCTGATTAATTTGACACTTTGTTTAACAAATTTTTTCCTCATTTGCCGAAGTTATCGAGCTTCAAAGTTTGAAAAGTCACACAATTTGTGTGTTTGAGCACATAAAGTACTATTTTTCTTGGAAGTTCAACAAGATGCAATCATGATGTGTTGTGTCATCTTCATAACCTCGTCGAGCTGATTAATTTGACACTTTGTTTAACAAATTTGTTCCTCATTTGCCGAAGTCATCGAGCTTCAAAATTTGAAAAGTCACAAAATATGTGTGTTTGAGCACATAAAGTACTTTTTTTCTTGGAAGTTCAACAAGATGTAATCATGATGTGTTGTGACATCTTCAAAATCTCGTGGAGGTTATTAACTTGACACTGTGTTTAACAAATTTGGTCCTCATTTGCCGAAGTTATCGAGCTTCAAAATTGGAAAAGTCACAAAATATGTGTGTTTGAGCACATAAAGTACTTTTTTTCTTGGAAGTTCAACAAGATGTAATCATGATGTGTTGTGACATCTTCATAACCTCGTCGAGCTGATTAATTTGACACTTTGTTTAACAAATTTCGTCCACATTTGCCAAAGTTATCGAGCTTCAAAATTGGAAAAGTCATAAAAGTTGTGTGTTTGAGCACATAAAGTACTATTTTTCTTGGAAGTTCAACAAGATGTAATCATGATGTGTTGTGACATCTTCATAACCTCGTCGAGCTGATTAATTTGACACTTTGTTTAACAAATTTGGTCCACATTTGCCAAAGTTATCGAGCTTCAAAATTGGAAAAGTCATAAAAGTTGTGTGTTCAGCACATAAAGTACTATTTTTCTTGGAAATTCAACAAGATGCAGTCACGATGTGTTGTGACATCTTCAAAATCTCGTTGAGGTGATTACTTTGACACTTTGCTTAAGAAATTTGGTCCACATATGCCGAAGTTATCGAGCTTCAAAGCTTGAAAAGTCACAAAATTTGTGTGTTTGAGCACATAAAGTACTATTTTTCTTGGAAGTTCAACAAGATGCAATTCTGATGTGTTGTGTCATGTTAAAGATCTCGTCGAGCTGATTAATTTGACACTCTGTTTAACAAATTTGGTCTTCATTTGCCGAAGCTATCGAGCTTCAAAGTTTGAAAAGTCACAAAAGTTGTGTGTTTGAGCACATAAAGTACTATTTTTCTTAGAAGTTCAACAAGATGTAATCATGATGTGTTGTGTCATCTTCATAACCTCGTCGAGCTGATTAATTTGACACTTTGGTTAACAAATTTGGCCCACATTTGCCCAAGTTATCGAGCTTCAAAGTTTGAAAAGTCACAAAATATGTGTGTTTGAGCACATAAAGTATTATTTTTCTTGGAAGATCAACAAGATGCAATCATGATGTGTTGTGACGTCTTCAACATCTCGTTGAGGTGATTAATTTGACACTCTGTTTAACAAATTTGGTCCTCATTTGCCGAAGCTATCGAGCTTCAAAGTTAGAAAAGTCACAAAATTTGTGTGTTTGAGCACATAAAGTACTATTTTTCTTGGAAATTCAACAAGATGCAGTCACGATGTGCTGTGACATCTTCAAAATCTCGTTGAGGTGATTACTTTGACACTTTGTTTAAGAAATTTGGTCCACATATGCCGAAGTTATCGAGCTTCAAAGTTTGAAAAGTCACTAAAGTTGTGTGTTTGAGCACATAAAGTACTATTTTTCTTGGAAATTCAACAAGATGCAATTCTGATGTGTTGTGTCATGTTAAAGATCTCGTCGAGCTGATTAATTTGACACTCTGTTTAACAAATTTGTTCCACATTTGCCGAAGTTATCGAGCTTCAAAGTTTGAAAAGTCACAAAAGTTGTGTGTTTGAGCACATAAAGTACTATTTTTCTTGGAAATTCAACAAGATGCAATTCTGATGTGTTGTGTCATGTTAAAGATCTCGTCGAGCTGATTAATTTGACACTCTGTTTAACAAATTTGGTCTTCATTTGCCGAAGCTATCGAGCTTCAAAGTTTGAAAAGTCACAAAAGTTGTGTGTTTGAGCACATAAAGTACTAGTTTTCTTGGAAGTTCAACAAGATGTAATCATGATGTGTTGTGACATCTTCAAAATCTCGTGGAGGTGATTACTTTGACACTTTGTTTAAGAAATTTGGTCCACATTTGCCGAAGTTATAGAGCTTCAAAGTTTGAAAAGTCACAAAATATGTGTGTTTGAGCACATAAAGTACTTTTTTTGTTGGAAGTTCAACAAGATGTAATCATGATGTGTTGTGACATCCTCATAACCTCGTCGAGCTGATTAATTTGACACTTTGTTTAACAAATTTGGTCCACATTTGCCAAAGTTATCGAGCTTCAAAATTGGAAAAGTCATAAAAGTTGTGTGTTCAGCACATAAAGTACTATTTTTCTTGGAAATTCAACAAGATGCAGTCACGATGTGTTGTGACATCTTCAAAATCTCGTTGAGGTGATTACTTTGACACTTTGCTTAAGAAATTTGGTCCACATATGCCGAAGTTATCGAGCTTCAAAGCTTGAAAAGTCACAAAATTTGTGTGTTTGAGCACATAAAGTACTATTTTTCTTGGAAGTTCAACAAGATGCAATTCTGATGTGTTGTGTCATGTTAAAGATCTCGTCGAGCTGATTAATTTGACACTCTGTTTAACAAATTTGGTCTTCATTTGCCGAAGCTATCGAGCTTCAAAGTTTGAAAAGTCACAAAAGTTGTGTGTTTGAGCACATAAAGTACTATTTTTCTTAGAAGTTCAACAAGATGTAATCATGATGTGTTGTGTCATCTTCATAACCTCGTCGAGCTGATTAATTTGACACTTTGTTTAACAAATTTGTTCCTCATTTGCCGAAGTCATCGAGCTTCAAAATTTGAAAAGTCACAAAATATGTGTGTTTGAGCACATAAAGTACTTTTTTTCTTGGAAGTTCAACAAGATGTAATCATGATGTGTTGTGACATCTTCAAAATCTCGTGGAGGTTATTAATTTGACACTCTGTTTAACAAATTTGTTCCTCATTTGCCGAAGTTATCGAGCTTCAAAGTTTGAAAAGTCACACAAGTTGTGTGTTTGAGCACATAAAGTTACTATTTTTCTTGGAAGTTCAACAAGATGCAATTCTGATGTGTTGTGTCATGTTAAAGATCTCGTCGAGCTGATTAATTTGACACTCTGTTTAACAAATTTGGTCTTCATTTGCCGAAGCTATCGAGCTTCAAAATTTGAAAAGTCACAAAAGTTGTGTGTTTGAGCACATAAAGTACTAGTTTTCTTGGAAGTTCAACAAGATGTAATCATGATGTGTTGTGACATCTTCAAAATCTCGTGGAGGTGATTACTTTGACACTTTGTTTAAGAAATTTGGTCCACATTTGCCGAAGTTATAGAGCTTCAAAGTTTGAAAAGTCACAAAAGTTGTGTGTTTGAGCACATAAAGTACTATTTTTCTTGGAAGTTCAACAAGATGTAATCATGATGTGTTGTGTCATCTTCATAACCTCGTCGAGCTGATTAATTTGACACTTTGTTTAACAAATTTGTTCCTCATTTGCCGAAGTCATCGAGCTTCAAAATTTGAAATGTCACAAAATATGTGTGTTTGAGCACATAAAGTACTATTTTTCTTGAAAATTCAACAAGATGCAATCATGAATTGTTATGTCATTTTAAAGATCTCATCGAGCTGATTAATTTGACACTTTGGTTAACAAATTTCGTCCACATTTGCCAAAGTTATCGAGCTTCAAAATTGGAAAAGTCATAAAAGTTGTGTGTTTGAGCACATAAAGTACTATTTTTCTTGGAAATTCCACAAGATGCAATCATGATGTGTTGTGACATATTCAAAATCTCGTCGAGCTGATTAATTTGACACTTTGTTTAAGAAATTGGGTCCACATATGCCGAAGTTATCGAGCTTCAAAGTTTGAAAAGTCACACAATTTGTGTGTTTGAGCACATAAAGTACTATTTTTCTTGGAAGTTCAACAAGATGTAATCATGGTGTGTTGTGACATCTTCAAAATCTCGTTAAGGTGATTACTTTGACACTTGGTTTAAGAAATTTGGTCCACATATGCCGAAGTTATCGAGCTTCAAAGTTTGAAAAGTCACGAAAGATGTGTGTTTGAGCACATAAAGTACTCGGTTTCAAGAAAACTTGCCCAGATGGACTTAAGCATTATTAGTCATGATAAAGAGCTCTTCGAGGTGATTCTGTGGTCAAATTTTGAAGGTATTTGAAGCACATTTGCCAATGCTACGGAGCTTCAAAGCTTGAAAAGTCACGAAAGATGTGTGTTTGATCACATAAATTACTCGGTTTCTAGAAAACTGACCCAGATGGACTTAAGCATTATTAGTCATGTTAAAGAGCTCGTCGAGGTGATTCTGTGGTCAAATTTTGAAGGTATTTGAACCACATTTGCCGAAGTTCCTGAGATTCAAATCTTGAAAAGTCACGAAAGATGTGTGTTTGAGCACATAAATTACTCGGTTTCTAGAAAACATACCCAGATGGACATAAGCATTATTAGTCATGTTACAGAGCTCGTCGAGGTGATTCTGTGGTCAAATTTTGAAGGTATTTGAAGCACATTTGCCGAAGTTCCTGAGGTTCAAAACTTGAAAAGTCACGAAAGATGTGTGTTTGAGCACATAAATTACTCGGTTTCTAGAAAACATACCCAGATGGACATAAGCATTATTAGTCATGTTACAGAGCTCGTCGAGGTGATTCTGTGGTCAAATTTTGAAGGTATTTGAAGCACATTTGCCGAAGTTCCTGAGATTCAAATCTTGAAAAGTCACGAAAGATGTGTGTTTGAGCACATAAATTACTCGGTTTCTAGAAAACATACCCAGATGGACATAAGCATTATTAGTCATGTTACAGAGCTCGTCGAGGTGATTCTGTGGTCAAATTTTGAAGGTATTTGAAGCACATTTGCCGAAGTTCCTGAGGTTCAAAACTTGAAAAGTCACGAAAGATGTGTGTTTGACCACATAAATTACTCGGTTTCTAGAGAACTCACCCAGATGGACTTAAGCATTATTAGTCATGTTAAAGAGCTCGTCGAGGTGATTCTGTGGTCAAATTTTGAAGGTATTTGAAGCACATTTGCCGAAGTTCCTGAGGTTCAAAACTTGAAAAGTCACGAAAGATGTGTGTTTGAGCACATAAATTACTCGGTTTCTAGAAAACTCACCCAGATGGACTTAAGCATTATAAGTCAAGTTACAGAGCTCGTCGAGATAATTCTGTGGTCAAATTTTGAAGGTATTTGAAGCACATTTGCCGAAGTTCCTGAGATTCAAAACTTGAAAAGTCACGAAAGATGTGTGTTTGAGCACATAAATTACTCGGTTTCTAGAAAACTCACCCAGATGGACTTAAGCATTATTAGTCATGATAAAGAGCTCGTCGAGGTGATTCTGTGGTCAAATTTTGAAGGAATTTGAAGTATATTTGCCGAAGTTCCTGAGATTTAAAACTTGAAAAGTCACGAAAGATGTGTGTTTGAGCACATAAATTACTCGGTTTCAAGAAAACTTGCCCAGATGGACTTAAGCATTATTAGTCATGTTACAGAGCTCGTCGAGGTGATTCTGTGGTCAAATTTTGAAGGTATTTGAAGCACATTTGCCGATGCTACGGAGCTTCAAAGCTTGAAAAGTCACGAAAGATGTGTGTTTGAGCACATAAATTACTCGGTTTCTAGAAAACTGACCCAGATGGACTTAAGCATTATTAGTCATGATAAAAAGCTCGTCGAGGTGATTCTGTGGTCAAATTTTGAAGGTATTTGAACCACATTTGCCGACGTTCCTGAGATTCAAAACTTGAAAAGTCACGAAAGATGTGTGTTTGAGCACATAAATTACTCGGTTTCTAGAAAACATACCCAGATGGACTTAAGCATTATTAGTCATGTTACAGAGCTCGTCGAGGTGATTCTGTGGTCAAATTTTGAAGGTATTTGAAGTATATTTGCCGAAGTTCCTGAGATGTAAAACTTGAAAAGTCACGAAAGATGTGTGTTTGAGCACATAAATTACTCGGTTTCAAGAAAACTTGCCCAGATGGACTTAAGCATTATTAGTCATGATAAAGAGCTCGTCGAGGTGATTCTGTGGTCAAATTTTGAAGGTATTTGAAGCACATTTGCCGAAGTTCCTGAGGTTCAAAACTTGAAAAGTCACGAAAGATGTGTGTTTGAGCACATAAATTACTCGGTTTCTAGAAAACTCACCCAGATGGACTTAAGCATTATTAGTCATGATAAAGAGCTCGTCGAGGTGATTCTGTGGTCAAATTTTGAAGGAATTTGAAGTATATTTGCCGAAGTTCCTGAGATTTAAAACTTGAAAAGTCACGAAAGATGTGTGTTTGAGCACATAAATTACTCGGTTTCAAGAAAACTTGCCCAGATGGACTTAAGCATTATTAGTCATGTTACAGAGCTCGTCGAGGTGATTCTGTGGTCAAATTTTGAAGGTATTTGAAGCACATTTGCCGATGCTACGGAGCTTCAAAGCTTGAAAAGTCACGAAAGATGTGTGTTTGAGCACATAAATTACTCGGTTTCTAGAAAACTCACCCAGATGGACTTAAGCATTATAAGTCAAGTTACAGAGCTCGTCGAGATAATTCTGTGGTCAAATTTTGAAGGTATTTGAAGCACATTTGCCGAAGTTCCTGAGATTCAAAACTTGAAAAGTCACGAAAGATGTGTGTTTGAGCACATAAATTACTAGGTTTCTAGAAAACTCACCCAGATGGACTTAAGCATTATTAGTCATGATAAAGAGCTCGTCGAAGTGATTCTGTGGTCAAATTTTGAAGGAATTTGAAGTATATTTGCCGAAGTTCCTGAGATTTAAAACTTGAAAAGTCACGAAAGATGTGTGTTTGAGCACATAAATTACTCGGTTTCAAGAAAACTCACCCAGATGGACTTAAGCATTATTAGTCATGATAAAGAGCTCGTCGAGGTGATTCTGTGGTCAAATTTTGAAGGTATTTGAAGTATATTTGCCGAAGTTCCTGAGATTTAAAACTTGAAAAGTCACGAAAGATGTGTGTTTGAGCACATAAATTACTCGGTTTCAAGAAAACTTGCCCAGATGGACTTAAGCATTATTAGTCATGTTACAGAGCTCGTCGAGGTGATTCTGTGGTCAAATTTTGAAGGTATTTGAAGCACATTTGCCGATGCTACGGAGCTTCAAAGCTTGAAAAGTCACGAAAGATGTGTGTTTGAGCACATAAATTACTCGGTTTCTAGAAAACTGACCCAGATGGACTTAAGCATTATTAGTCATGATAAAAAGCTCGTCGAGGTGATTCTGTGGTCAAATTTTGAAGGTATTTGAACCACATTTGCCGACGTTCCTGAGATTCAAAACTTGAAAAGTCACGAAAGATGTGTGTTTGAGCACATAAATTACTCGGTTTCTAGAAAACATACCCAGATGGACTTAAGCATTATTAGTCATGTTACAGAGCTCGTCGAGGTGATTCTGTGGTCAAATTTTGAAGGTATTTGAAGCACATTTGCCGATGCTACGGAGGTTCAAAGCTTGAAAAGTCACGAAAGATGTGTGTTTGACTACATAAATTACTCGGTTTCTAGAAAACTCACCCAGATGGACTTAAGCATTATTAGTCATGATAAAGAGCTCGTCGAGGTGATTCTGTGGTCAAATTTTGAAGGTATTTGAAGTATATTTGCCGAAGTTCCTGAGATGTAAAACTTGAAAAGTCACGAAAGATGTGTGTTTGAGCACATAAATTACTCGGTTTCAAGAAAACTTGCCCAGATGGACTTAAGCATTATTAGTCATGATAAAGAGCTCGTCGAGGTGATTCTGTGGTCAAATTTTGAAGGAATTTGAAGCACATTTGCCGATGCTACGGAGGTTCAAAGCTTGAAAAGTCACGAAAGATGTGTGTTTGACCACATAAATTACTCGGTTTCTAGAGAACTCACCCAGATGGACTTAAGCATTATTAGTCATGTTAAAGAGCTCGTCGAGGTGATTCTGTGGTCAAATTTTGAAGGTATTTGAAGCACATTTGCCGAAGTTCCTGAGGTTCAAAACTTGAAAAGTCACGAAAGATGTGTGTTTGAGCACATAAATTACTCGGTTTCTAGAAAACTCACCCAGATGGACTTAAGCATTATTAGTCATGATAAAGAGCTCGTCGAGGTGATTCTGTGGTCAAATTTTGAAGGAATTTGAAGTATATTTGCCGAAGTTCCTGAGATTTAAAACTTGAAAAGTCACGAAAGATGTGTGTTTGAGCACATAAATTACTCGGTTTCAAGAAAACTTGCCCAGATGGACTTAAGCATTATTAGTCATGTTACAGAGCTCGTCGAGGTGATTCTGTGGTCAAATTTTGAAGGTATTTGAAGCACATTTGCCGATGCTACGGAGCTTCAAAGCTTGAAAAGTCACGAAAGATGTGTGTTTGAGCACATAAATTACTCGGTTTCTAGAAAACTGACCCAGATGGACTTAAGCATTATTAGTCATGTTAAAGAGCTCGTCGAGGTGATTCTGTGGTCAAATTTTGAAGGTATTTGAAGCACATTTGCCAATGCTACGGAGCTTCAAAGCTTGAAAAGTCACGAAAGATGTGTGTTTGATCACATAAATTACTCGGTTTCTAGAAAACTCACCCAGATGGACTTAAGCATTATTAGTCATGATAAAGAGCTCGTCGAGGTGATTCTGTGGTCAAATTTTGAAGGTATTTGAAGCACATTTGCCAATGCTACGGAGCTTCAAAACTTGCAAAGTCACGAAAGATGTGTGTTTGAGCACATAAATTACTCGGTTTCTAGAAAACTCACCCAGATGGACTTAAGCATTATTAGTCATGATAAAGAGCTCGTCGAGGTGATTCTGTGGTCAAATTTTGAAGGAATTTGAAGCACATTTGCCGATGCTACGGAGGTTCAAAGCTTGAAAAGTCACGAAAGATGTGTGTTTGACCACATAAATTACTCGGTTTCTAGAGAACTCACCCAGATGGACTTAAGCATTATTAGTCATGATAAAGAGCTCGTCGAGGTGATTCTGTGGTCAAATTTTGAAGGAATTTGAAGCACATTTGCCGATGCTACGGAGGTTCAAAGCTTGAAAAGTCACGAAAGATGTGTGTTTGAGCACATAAATTACTCGGTTTCTAGAAAACTCACCCAGATGGACTTAAGCATTATTAGTCATGATAAAGAGCTCGTCGAGGTGATTCTGTGGTCAAATTTTGAAGGTATTTGAAGTATATTTGCCGAAGTTCCTGAGATTTAAAACTTGAAAAGTCACGAAAGATGTGTGTTTGAGCACATAAATTACTCGGTTTCAAGAAAACTTGCCCAGATGGACTTAAGCATTATTAGTCATGATAAAGAGCTCGTCGAGGTGATTCTGTGGTCAAATTTTGAAGGTATTTGAAGTATATTTGCCGAAGTTCCTGAGATTTAAAACTTGAAAAGTCACGAAAGATGTGTGTTTGAGCACGTAAATTACTCGGTTTCAAGAAAACTTGCCCAGATGGACTTAAGCATTATTAGTCATGATAAAGAGCTCGTCGAGGTGATTCTGTGGTCAAATTTTGAAGGAATTTGAAGCACATTTGCCGATGCTACGGAGGTTCAAAGCTTGAAAAGTCACGAAAGATGTGTGTTTGAGCACATAAATTACTCGGTTTCTAGAAAACTCACCCAGATGGACTTAAGCATTATTAGTCATGTTACAGAGCTCGTCGAGGTGATTCTGTGGTCAAATTTTGAAGGAATTTGAAGCACATTTGCCGATGCTACGGAGGTTCAAAGCTTGAAAAGTCACGAAAGATGTGTGTTTGAGCACATAAATTACTCGGTTTCTAGAAAACTCACCCAGATGGACTTAAGCATTATTAGTCATGTTACAGAGCTCGTCGAGGTGATTCTGTGGTCAAATTTTGAAGGTATTTGAACCACATTTGCCGAAGTTCCTGAGATTCAAAACTTGAAAAGTCACGAAAGATGTGTGTTTGAGCACATAAATTACTCGGTTTCTAGAAAACATACCCAGATGGACTTAAGCATTATTAGTCATGTTACAGAGCTCGTCGAGGTGATTCTGTGGTCAAATTTTGAAGGAATTTGAAGCACATTTGCCGATGCTACGGAGGTTCAAAGCTTGAAAAGTCACGAAAGATGTGTGTTTGACCACATAAATTACTCGGTTTCTAGAGAACTCACCCAGATGGACTTAAGCATTATTAGTCATGATAAAGAGCTCGTCGAGGTGATTCTGTGGTCAAATTTTGAAGGTATTTGAAGTATATTTGCCGAAGTTCCTGAGATTTAAAACTTGAAAAGTCACGAAAGATGTGTGTTTGAGCACATAAATTACTCGGTTTCAAGAAAACTTGCCCAGATGGACTTAAGCATTATTAGTCATGATAAAGAGCTCGTCGAGGTGATTCTGTGGTCAAATTTTGAAGGTATTTGAAGCACATTTGCCAATGCTACGGAGCTTCAAATCTTGAAAAGTCACGAAAGATGTGTGTTTGATCACATAAATTACTCGGTTTCTAGAAAACTGACCCAGATGGACTTAAGCATTATTAGTCATGTTAAAGAGCTCGTCGAGGTGATTCTGTGGTCAAATTTTGAAGGTATTTGAACCACATTTGCCGAAGTTCCTGAGATTCAAATCTTGAAAAGTCACGAAAGATGTGTGTTTGAGCACATAAATTACTCGGTTTCTAGAAAACTCACCCAGATGGACTTAAGCATTATTAGTCATGTTAAAGAGCTCGTCGAGGTGATTCTGTGGTCAAATTTTGAAGGAATTTGAAGCACATTTGCCGAAGTTCCTGAGATTCAAAACTTGCAAAGTCACGAAAGATGTGTGTTTGAGCACATAAATTACTCGGTTTCTAGAAAACTCACCCAGATGGACTTAAGCATTATTAGTCATGATAAAGAGCTCGTCGAGGTGATTCTGTGGTCAAATTTTGAAGGAATTTGAAGTATATTTGCCGAAGTTCCTGAGATTTAAAACTTGAAAAGTCACGAAAGATGTGTGTTTGAGCACATAAATTACTCGGTTTCAAGAAAACTCACCCAGATGGACTTAAGCATTATTAGTCATGATAAAGAGCTCGTCGAGGTGATTCTGTGGTCAAATTTTGAAGGTATTTGAAGTATATTTGCCGAAGTTCCTGAGATTTAAAACTTGAAAAGTCACGAAAGATGTGTGTTTGAGCACATAAATTACTCGGTTTCAAGAAAACTTGCCCAGATGGACTTAAGCATTATTAGTCATGTTAAAGAGCTCGTCGAGGTGATTCTGTGGTCAAATTTTGAAGGTATTTGAACCACATTTGCCGAAGTTCCTGAGATTCAAATCTTGAAAAGTCACGAAAGATGTGTGTTTGAGCACATAAATTACTCGGTTTCTAGAAAACTCACCCAGATGGACTTAAGCATTATTAGTCATGTTAAAGAGCTCGTCGAGGTGATTCTGTGGTCAAATTTTGAAGGAATTTGAAGCACATTTGCCGAAGTTCCTGAGATTCAAAACTTGCAAAGTCACGAAAGATGTGTGTTTGAGCACATAAATTACTCGGTTTCTAGAAAACTCACCCAGATGGACTTAAGCATTATTAGTCATGATAAAGAGCTCGTCGAGGTGATTCTGTGGTCAAATTTTGAAGGAATTTGAAGCACATTTGCCGATGCTACGGAGGTTCAAAGCTTGAAAAGTCACGAAAGATGTGTGTTTGACCACATAAATTACTCGGTTTCTAGAGAACTCACCCAGATGGACTTAAGCATTATTAGTCATGATAAAGAGCTCGTCGAGGTGATTCTGTGGTCAAATTTTGAAGGAATTTGAAGCACATTTGCCGATGCTACGGAGGTTCAAAGCTTGAAAAGTCACGAAAGATGTGTGTTTGAGCACATAAATTACTCGGTTTCTAGAAAACTCACCCAGATGGACTTAAGCATTATTAGTCATGATAAAGAGCTCGTCGAGGTGATTCTGTGGTCAAATTTTGAAGGTATTTGAAGTATATTTGCCGAAGTTCCTGAGATTTAAAACTTGAAAAGTCACGAAAGATGTGTGTTTGAGCACATAAATTACTCGGTTTCAAGAAAACTTGCCCAGATGGACTTAAGCATTATTAGTCATGATAAAGAGCTCGTCGAGGTGATTCTGTGGTGAAATTTTGAAGGTATTTGAAGTATATTTGCCGAAGTTCCTGAGATTTAAAACTTGAAAAGTCACGAAAGATGTGTGTTTGAGCACATAAATTACTCGGTTTCTAGAAAACTCACCCAGATGGACTTAAGCATTATTAGTCATGTTAAAGAGCTCGTCGAGGTGATTCTGTGGTCAAATTTTGAAGGTATTTGAAGCACATTTGCCGAAGTTCCTGAGGTTCAAAACTTGAAAAGTCACGAAAGATGTGTGTTTGAGCACATAAATTACTCGGTTTCTAGAAAACTCACCCAGATGGACTTAAGCATTATTAGTCATGTTACAGAGCTCGTCGAGGTGATTCTGTGGTCAAATTTTGAAGGTATTTGAAGCACATTTGCCGATGCTACGGAGCTTCAAAGCTTGAAAAGTCACGAAAGATGTGTGTTTGAGCACATAAATTACTCGGTTTCTAGAAAACTGACCCAGATGGACTTAAGCATTATTAGTCATGATAAAGAGCTCGTCGAGGTGATTCTGTGGTCAAATTTTGAAGGTATTTGAACCACATTTGCCGAAGTTCCTGAGATTCAAAACTTGAAAAGTCACGAAAGATGTGTGTTTGAGCACATAAATTACTCGGTTTCTAGAAAACTCACCCAGATGGACTTAAGCATTATTGGTCATGATAAAGAGCTCGTCGAGGTGATTCTGTGGTCAAATTTTGAAGGAATTTGAAGCACATTTGCCGATGCTACGGAGGTTCAAAGCTTGAAAAGTCACGAAAGATGTGTGTTTGAGCACATAAATTACTCGGTTTCTAGAAAACTCACCCAGATGGACTTAAGCATTATTAGTCATGTTAAAGAGCTCGTCGAGGTGATTCTGTGGTCAAATTTTGAAGGTATTTGAACCACATTTGCCGAAGTTCCTGAGATTCAAAACTTGAAAAGTCACGAAAGATGTGTGTTTGAGCACATAAATTACTCGGTTTCTAGAAAACATACCCAGATGGACTTAAGCATTATTAGTCATGTTACAGAGCTCGTCGAGGTGATTCTGTGGTCAAATTTTGAAGGAATTTGAAGCACATTTGCCGATGCTACGGAGGTTCAAAGCTTGAAAAGTCACGAAAGATGTGTGTTTGACCACATAAATTACTCGGTTTCTAGAGAACTCACCCAGATGGACTTAAGCATTATTAGTCATGTTAAAGAGCTCGTCGAGGTGATTCTGTGGTCAAATTTTGAAGGTATTTGAAGCACATTTGCCGAAGTTCCTGAGGTTCAAAACTTGAAAAGTCACGAAAGATGTGTGTTTGAGCACATAAATTACTCGGTTTCTAGAAAACTCACCCAGATGGACTTAAGCATTATAAGTCAAGTTACAGAGTTCGTCGAGATAATTCTGTGGTCAAATTTTGAAGGTATTTGAAGCACATTTGCCGAAGTTCCTGAGATTCAAAACTTGAAAAGTCACGAAAGATGTGTGTTTGAGCACATAAATTACTCGGTTTCTAGAAAACTCACCCAGATGGACTTAAGCATTATTAGTCATGTTACAGAGCTCGTCGAGGTGATTCTGTGGTCAAATTTTGAAGGTATTTGAAGCACATTTGCCGATGCTACGGAGCTTCAAAGCTTGAAAAGTCACGAAAGATGTGTGTTTGAGCACATAAATTACTCGGTTTCTAGAAAACTGACCCAGATGGACTTAAGCATTATTAGTCATGATAAAGAGCTCGTCGAGGTGATTCTGTGGTCAAATTTTGAAGGTATTTGAACCACATTTGCCGAAGTTCCTGAGATTCAAAACTTGAAAAGTCACGAAAGATGTGTGTTTGAGCACATAAATTACTCGGTTTCTAGAAAACTCACCCAGATGGACTTAAGCATTATTAGTCATGATAAAGAGCTCGTCGAGGTGATTCTGTGGTCAAATTTTGAAGGAATTTGAAGCACATTTGCCGATGCTACGGAGGTTCAAAGCTTGAAAAGTCACGAAAGATGTGTGTTTGAGCACATAAATTACTCGGTTTCTAGAAAACTCACCCAGGTGGACTTAAGCATTATTAGTCATGATAAAGAGCTCGTCGAGGTGATTCTGTGGTCAAATTTTGAAGGTATTTGAAGCACATTTGCCAATGCTACGGAGCTTCAAAGCTTGAAAAGTCACGAAAGATGTGTGTTTGATCACATAAATTACTCGGTTTCTAGAAAACTGACCCAGATGGACTTAAGCATTATTAGTCATGTTAAAGAGCTCGTCGAGGTGATTCTGTGGTCAAATTTTGAAGGTATTTGAACCACATTTGCCGAAGTTCCTGAGATTCAAATCTTGAAAAGTCACGAAAGATGTGTGTTTGAGCACATAAATTACTCGGTTTCTAGGAAACTCACCCAGATAGACTTAAGCATCATAAGTCATGTTAAAGAGCTCGTCGAGGTGATTCTGTGGTCAAATTTTGAAGGTATTTGAAGCACATTAGCCGGAGCTGCGGAGGTTCAAAACTTGAAAAGTCACGAAAGATATGTGTTTGAGCACATAAATTACTCGGTTTCTAGGAAACTCACCCAGATAGACTTAAGCATCATAAGTCATGTTAAAGAGCTCGTCGAGGTGATTCTGTGGTCAAATTTTGAAGGTATTTGAAGCACATTTGCCGAAGCTACGGAAGTTCAAAGCTTGAAAAGTCACGAAAGATGTGTGTTTGAGCACATATATTACTCGGTTTCTAGAAAACTCACCCAGATGGACTTAAGCATTATTAGTCACGTTAAAGAGCTCGTCGAGGTGATTCTGTGGTCAAATTTTGAAGGTATTTGAAGCATATTTGCCGAAGTTCCTGAGATTTAAAACTTGAAAAGTCACGAAAGATGTGTGTTTGAGCACATAAATTACTCGGTTTCTAGGAAACTCACCCAGATAGACTTAAGCATCATAAGTCATCTTAAAGAGCTCGTCGAGGTGATTCTGTGGTCAAATTTTGAAGGTATTTGAAGCACATTTGCCGAAGCTACGGAAGTTCAAAGCTTGAAAAGTCACGAAAGATGTGTGTTTGAGCACATATATTACTCGGTTTCTAGAAAACTCACCCAGATGGACTTAAGCATTATTACTCACGTTAAAGAGCTCGTCGAGGTGATTCTGTGGTCAAATTTTGAAGGTATTTGAAGCACATTTGCCGAAGCTACGGAGGTTCAAATCTTGAAAAGTCACGAAAGATGTGTGTTTGAGCACATAAATTACTCGGTTTCTAGAAAACTCACCCAGATAGACTTAAGCATCATAAGTCATGTTAAAGAGCTCGTCGAGGTGATTCTGTGGTCAAATTTTGAAGGTATTTGAAGCACATTTGCCGAAGCTACGGAAGTTCAAATCTTGAAAAGTCACGAAAGATGTGTGTTTGAGCACATCAATTACTCGGTTTCTAGAAAACTCACCCAGATAGACTTAAGCATCATAAGTCATGTTAAAGAGCTCGTCGAGGTGATTCTGTGGTCAAAATTTGAAGGTATTTGAAGCACATTTGCCGAAGCTACGGAGGTTCAAAGCTTGAAAAGTCACGAAAGATGTGTGTTTGAGCACATAAATTACTCGGTTTCTAGAAAACTCACCCAGATGGACTTAAGCATTATTAGTCATGATAAAGAGCTCGTCGAGGTGATTCTGTGGTCAAATTTTGAAGGAATTTGAAGCACATTTGCCGATGCTACGGAGGTTCAAAGCTTGAAAAGTCACGAAAGATGTGTGTTTGACCACATAAATTACTCGGTTTCTAGAGAACTCACCCAGATGGACTTAAGCATTATTAGTCATGATAAAGAGCTCGTCGAGGTGATTCTGTGGTCAAATTTTGAAGGTATTTGAAGCACATTTGCCGAAGTTCCTGAGGTTCAAAACTTGAAAAGTCACGAAAGATGTGTGTTTGACCACATAAATTACTCGGTTTCTAGAAAACTTACCCAGATGGACTTAAGCATTATTAGTCATGATAAAGAGCTCGTCGAGGTGATTCTGTGGTCAAATTTTGAAGGTATTTGAACCACATTTGCCGAAGTTCCTGAGATTCAAAACTTGAAAAGTCACGAAAGATGTGTGTTTGAGCACATAAATTACTCGGTTTCTAGAAAACTTACCCAGATGGACTTAAGCATTATTAGTCATGATAAAGAGCTCGTCGAGGTGATTCTGTGGTCAAATTTTGAAGGTATTTGAACCACATTTGCCGAAGTTCCTGAGATTCAAAACTTGAAAAGTCACGAAAGATGTGTGTTTGAGCACATAAATTACTCGGTTTCTAGAAAACTCACCCAGATGGACTTAAGCATTATTAGTCATGATAAAGAGCTCGTCGAGGTGATTCTGTGGTCAAATTTTGAAGGAATTTGAAGCACATTTGCCGATGCTACGGAGGTTCAAAGCTTGAAAAGTCACGAAAGATGTGTGTTTGAGCACATAAATTACTCGGTTTCTAGAAAACTCACCCAGATGGACTTAAGCATTATTAGTCATGATAAAGAGCTCGTCGAGGTGATTCTGTGGTCAAATTTTGAAGGTATTTGAAGTATATTTGCCGAAGTTCCTGAGATTTAAAACTTGAAAAGTCACGAAAGATGTGTGTTTGAGCACATAAATTACTCGGTTTCAAGAAAACTTGCCCAGATGGACTTAAGCATTATAAGTCATGATAAAGAGCTCGTCGAGGTGATTCTGTGGTCAAATTTTGAAGGTATTTGAAGCACATTTGCCAATGCTACGGAAGTTCAAATCTTGAAAAGTCACGAAAGATGTGTGTTTGAGCACATCAATTACTCGGTTTCTAGAAAACTCACCCAGATAGACTTAAGCATTATTAGTCACGTTAAAGAGCTCGTCGAGGTGATTCTGTGGTCAAATTTTGAAGGAATTTGAAGTATATTTGCCGAAGTTCCTGAGATTTAAAACTTGAAAAGTCACGAAAGATGTGTGTTTGAGCACATAAATTACTCGGTTTCAAGAAAACTTGCCCAGATGGACTTAAGCATTATTAGTCATGTTACAGAGCTCGTCGAGGTGATTCTGTGGTCAAATTTTGAAGGTATTTGAAGCACATTTGCCGATGCTACGGAGCTTCAAAGCTTGAAAAGTCACGAAAGATGTGTGTTTGAGCACATAAATTACTCGGTTTCTAGAAAACTCACCCAGATGGACTTAAGCATTATTAGTCATGATAAAGAGCTCGTCGAGGTGATTCTGTGGTCAAATTTTGAAGGTATTTGAAGTATATTTGCCGAAGTTCCTGAGATTTAAAACTTGAAAAGTCACGAAAGATGTGTGTTTGAGCACATAAATTACTCGGTTTCAAGAAAACTTGCCCAGATGGACTTAAGCATTATTAGTCATGATAAAGAGCTCGTCGAGGTGATTCTGTGGTCAAATTTTGAAGGTATTTGAAGTATATTTGCCGAAGTTCCTGAGATTTAAAACTTGAAAAGTCACGAAAGATGTGTGTTTGAGCACGTAAATTACTCGCTTTCAAGAAAACTTGCCCAGATGGACTTAAGCATTATTAGTCATGATAAAGAGCTCGTCGAGGTGATTCTGTGGTCAAATTTTGAAGGAATTTGAAGCACATTTCCCGATGCTACGGAGGTTCAAAGCTTGAAAAGTCACGAAAGATGTGTGTTTGAGCACATAAATTACTCGGTTTCTAGAAAACTCACCCAGATGGACTTAAGCATTATTAGTCATGTTAAAGAGCTCGTCGAGGTGATTCTGTGGTCAAATTTTGAAGGAATTTGAAGCACATTTGCCGATGCTACGGAGGTTCAAAGCTTGAAAAGTCACGAAAGATGTGTGTTTGAGCACATAAATACTCGGTTTCTAGAGAACTCACCCAGATGGACTTAAGCATTATTAGTCATGTTAAAGAGCTCGTCGAGGTGATTCTGTGGTCAAATTTTGAAGGTATTTGAAGCACATTTGCCGAAGTTCCTGAGGTTCAAAACTTGAAAAGTCACGAAAGATGTGTGTTTGACCACATAAATTACTCGGTTTCTAGAAAACTTACCCAGATGGACTTAAGCATTATTAGTCATGTTAAAGAGCTCGTCGAGGTGATTCTGTGGTCAAATTTTGAAGGTATTTGAAGCACATTTGCCGATGCTACGGAGGTTCAAAGCTTGAAAAGTCACGAAAGATGTGTGGTTGAGCACATAAATTACTCGGTTTCTAGAAAACTGACCAAGATGGACTTAAGCATTATTAGTCATGATAAAGAGCTCGTCGAGGTGATTCTGTGGTCAAATTTTGAAGGTATTTGAAGCACATTTACCGAAGTTCCTGAGATTCAAAACTTGAAAAGTCACGAAAGATGTGTGTTTGACCACATAAATTACTCGGTTTCTAGGAAACTCACCCAGATAGACTTAAGCATCATAAGTCATGTTAAAGAGCTCGTCGAGGTGATTCTGTGGTCAAATTTTGAAGGTATTTGAAGCACATTAGCCGGAGCTGCGGAGGTTCAAAACTTGAAAAGTCACGAAAGATATGTGTTTGAGCACATAAATTACTCGGTTTCTAGGAAACTCACCCAGATAGACTTAAGCATCATAAGTCATGTTAAAGAGCTCGTCGAGGTGATTCTGTGGTCAAATTTTGAAGGTATTTGAAGCACATTTGCCGAAGCTACGGAAGTTCAAAGCTTGAAAAGTCACGAAAGATGTGTGTTTGAGCACATATATTACTCGGTTTCTAGAAAACTCACCCAGATGGACTTAAGCATTATTAGTCACGTTAAAGAGCTCGTCGAGGTGATTCTGTGGTCAAATTTTGAAGGTATTTGAAGCATATTTGCCGAAGTTCCTGAGATTTAAAACTTGAAAAGTCACGAAAGATGTGTGTTTGAGCACATATATTACTCGGTTTCTAGAAAACTCACCCAGATAGACTTAAGCATTATTAGTCATCTTAAAGAGCTCGTCGAGGTGATTCTGTGGTCAAATTTTGAAGGTATTTGAAGCACATTTGCCGAAGCTACGGAAGTTCAAAGCTTGAAAAGTCACGAAAGATGTGTGTTTGAGCACATATATTACTCGGTTTCTAGAAAACTCACCCAGATGGACTTAAGCATTATTAGTCACGTTAAAGAGCTCGTCGAGGTGATTCTGTGGTCAAATTTTGAAGGTATTTGAAGCACATTTGCCGAAGCTACGGAGGTTCAAATCTTGAAAAGTCACGAAAGATGTGTGTTTGAGCACATAAATTACTCGGTTTCTAGAAAACTCACCCAGATAGACTTAAGCATCATAAGTCATGTTAAAGAGCTCGTCGAGGTGATTCTGTGGTCAAATTTTGAAGGTATTTGAAGCACATTTGCCGAAGCTACGGAAGTTCAAATCTTGAAAAGTCACGAAAGATGTGTGTTTGAGCACATCAATTACTCGGTTTCTAGAAAACTCACCCAGATAGACTTAAGCATCATAAGTCATGTTAAAGAGCTCGTCGAGGTGATTCTGTGGTCAAAATTTGAAGGTATTTGAAGCACATTTGCCGAAGCTACGGAGGTTCAAAGCTTGAAAAGTCACGAAAGATGTGTGTTTGAGCACATAAATTACTCGGTTTCTAGAAAACTCACCCAGATGGACTTAAGCATTATTAGTCATGATAAAGAGCTCGTCGAGGTGATTCTGTGGTCAAATTTTGAAGGAATTTGAAGCACATTTGCCGATGCTACGGAGGTTCAAAGCTTGAAAAGTCACGAAAGATGTGTGTTTGACCACATAAATTACTCGGTTTCTAGAGAACTCACCCAGATGGACTTAAGCATTATTAGTCATGATAAAGAGCTCGTCGAGGTGATTCTGTGGTCAAATTTTGAAGGTATTTGAAGCACATTTGCCGAAGTTCCTGAGGTTCAAAACTTGAAAAGTCACGAAAGATGTGTGTTTGACCACATAAATTACTCGGTTTCTAGAAAACTTACCCAGATGGACTTAAGCATTATTAGTCACGTTAAAGAGCTCGTCGAGGTGATTCTGTGGTCAAATTTTGAAGGTATTTGAAGCACATTTGCCGAAGCTACGGAAGTTCAAATCTTGAAAAGTCACGAAAGATGTGTGTTTGAGCACATAAATTACTCGGTTTCTAGAAAACTCACCCAGATGGACTTAAGCATTATTAGTCACGTTAAAGAGCTCGTCGAGGTGATTCTGTGGTCAAATTTTGAAGGTATTTGAAGCACATTTGCCGAAGCTACGGAAGTTCAAAGCTTGAAAAGTCACGAAAGATGTGTGTTTGAGCACATATATTACTCGGTTTCTAGAAAACTCACCCAGATGGACTTAAGCATTATTAGTCACGTTAAAGAGCTCGTCGAGGTGATTCTGTGGTCAAATTTTGAAGGTATTTGAAGCACATTTGCCGAAGCTACGGAGGTTCAAATCTTGAAAAGTCACGAAAGATGTGTGTTTGAGCACATAAATTACTCGGTTTCTAGAAAACTCACCCAGATAGACTTAAGCATCATAAGTCATGTTAAAGAGCTCGTCGAGGTGATTCTGTGGTCAAATTTTGAAGGTATTTGAAGCACATTTGCCGAAGCTACGGAAGTTCAAATCTTGAAAAGTCACGAAAGATGTGTGTTTGAGCACATCAATTACTCGGTTTCTAGAAAACTCACCCAGATAGACTTAAGCATCATAAGTCATGTTAAAGAGCTCGTCGAGGTGATTCTGTGGTCAAAATTTGAAGGTATTTGAAGCACATTTGCCGAAGCTACGGAGGTTCAAAGCTTGAAAAGTCACGAAAGATGTGTGTTTGAGCACATAAATTACTCGGTTTCTAGAAAACTCACCCAGATGGACTTAAGCATTATTAGTCATGATAAAGAGCTCGTCGAGGTGATTCTGTGGTCAAATTTTGAAGGAATTTGAAGCACATTTGCCGATGCTACGGAGGTTCAAAGCTTGAAAAGTCACGAAAGATGTGTGTTTGACCACATAAATTACTCGGTTTCTAGAGAACTCACCCAGATGGACTTAAGCATTATTAGTCATGATAAAGAGCTCGTCGAGGTGATTCTGTGGTCAAATTTTGAAGGTATTTGAAGCACATTTGCCGAAGTTCCTGAGGTTCAAAACTTGAAAAGTCACGAAAGATGTGTGTTTGACCACATAAATTACTCGGTTTCTAGAAAACTTACCCAGATGGACTTAAGCATTATTAGTCACGTTAAAGAGCTCGTCGAGGTGATTCTGTGGTCAAATTTTGAAGGTATTTGAAGCACATTTGCCGAAGCTACGGAAGTTCAAATCTTGAAAAGTCACGAAAGATGTGTGTTTGAGCACATAAATTACTCGGTTTCTAGAAAACTCACCCAGATGGACTTAAGCATTATTAGTCACGTTAAAGAGCTCGTCGAGGTGATTCTGTGGTCAAAATTTGAAGGTATTTGAAGCACATTTGCCGATGCTACGGAGGTTCAAAGCTTGAAAAGTCACGAAAGATGTGTGTTTGACCACATAAATTACTCGGTTTCTAGAGAACTCACCCAGATGGACTTAAGCATTATTAGTCATGATAAAGAGCTCGTCGAGGTGATTCTGTGGTCAAATTTTGAAGGTATTTGAAGCACATTTGCCGAAGTTCCTGAGGTTCAAAACTTGAAAAGTCACGAAAGATGTGTGTTTGACCACATAAATTACTCGGTTTCTAGAAAACTTACCCAGATGGACTTAAGCATTATTAGTCATGTTAAAGAGCTCGTCGAGGTGATTCTGTGGTCAAATTTTGAAGGTATTTGAAGCACATTTGCCGATGCTACGGAGGTTCAAAGCTTGAAAAGTCACGAAAGATGTGTGTTTGAGCACATAAATTACTCGGTTTCTAGAAAACTCACCCAGATGGACTTAAGCATTATTAGTCATGTTAAAGAGCTCGTCGAGGTGATTCTGTGGTCAAATTTTGAAGGTATTTGAAGCACATTAGCCGGAGCTGCGGAGGTTCAAAACTTGAAAAGTCACGAAAGATATGTGTTTGAGCACATAAATTACTCGGTTTCTAGGAAACTCACCCAGATAGACTTAAGCATCATAAGTCATGTTAAAGAGCTCGTCGAGGTGATTCTGTGGTCAAATTTTGAAGGTATTTGAAGCACATTTGCCGAAGCTACGGAGGTTCAAATCTTGAAAAGTCACGAAAGATGTGTGTTTGAGCACATAAATTACTCGGTTTCTAGAAAACTCACCCAGATAGACTTAAGCATCATAAGTCATGTTAAAGAGCTCGTCGAGGTGATTCTGTGGTCAAAATTTGAAGGTATTTGAAGCACAGTTGCCGAAGCTACGGAGGTTCAAAGCTTGAAAAGTCACGAAAGATGTGTGTTTGAGCACATAAATTACTCGGTTTCAAGAAAACTCACCCAGATAGACTTAAGCATTATAAGTCATGATAAAGAGCTCGTCGAGGTGATTCTGTGGTCAAATTTTGAAGGTATTTGAAGCACATTTACCGAAGATCCTGAGATTCAAAACTTGAAAAGTCACGAAAGATGTGTGTTTGACCACATAAATTACTCGGTTTCTAGAAAACTCACCCAGATGGACTTAAGCATTATTAGTCATGTTAAAGAGCTCGTCGAGGTGATTCTGTGGTCAAATTTTGAAGGAATTTGAAGCACATTAGCCGGAGCTGCGGAGGTTCAAAACTTGAAAAGTCACGAAAGATATGTGTTTGAGCACATCAATTACTCGGTTTCTAGAAAACTCACCCAGATAGACTTAAGCATCATAAGTCATGTTAAAGAGCTCGTCGAGGTGATTCTGTGGTCAAATTTTGAAGGTATTTGAAGCACATTTGCCGAAGCTACGGAGGTTCAAATCTTGAAAAGTCACGAAAGATGTGTGTTTGAGCACATAAATTACTCGGTTTCTAGAAAACTCACCCAGATGGACTTAAGCAGTATTAGTCACGTTAAAGAGCTCGTCGAGGTGATTCTGTGGTCAAATTTTGAAGGTATTTGAAGCATATTTGCCGAAGTTCCTGAGATTTAAAACTTGAAAAGTCACGAAAGATGTGTGTTTGAGCACATATATTACTCGGTTTCTAGAAAACTCACCCAGATAGACTTAAGCATTTTAGTCATGTTAAAGAGCTCGTCGAGGTGATTCTGTGGTCAAATTTTGAAGGTATTTGAAGCACATTTGCCGAAGCTACGGAGGTTCAAATCTTGAAAAGTCACGAAAGATGTGTGTTTGAGCACATAAATTACTCGGTTTCTAGAAAACTCACCCAGATGGACTTAAGCATTATTAGTCATGTTAAAGAGCTCGTCGAGGTGATTCTGTGGTCAAATTTTGAAGGTATTTGAAGCACATTTGCCGAAGCTACGGAAGTTCAAAGCTTGAAAAGTCACGAAAGATGTGTGTTTGAGCACATCAATTACTCGGTTTCTAGAAAACTCACCCAGATGGACTTAAGCAGTATTAGTCACGTTAAAGAGCTCGTCGAGGTGATTCTGTGGTCAAATTTTGAAGGTATTTGAAGCATATTTGCCGAAGTTCCTGAGATTTAAAACTTGAAAAGTCACGAAAGATGTGTGTTTGAGCACATATATTACTCGGTTTCTAGAAAACTCACCCAGATAGACTTAAGCATTATTAGTCATGTTAAAGAGCTCGTCGAGGTGATTCTGTGGTCAAATTTTGAAGGTATTTGAAGCACATTTGCCGAAGCTACGGAAGTTCAAAGCTTGAAAAGTCACGAAAGATGTGTGTTTGAGCACATATATTACTCGGTTTCTAGAAAACTCACCCAGATGGACTTAAGCATTATTAGTCACGTTAAAGAGCTCGTCGAGGTGATTCTGTGGACAAATTGTGAAGGTATTTGAAGCACATTTGCCGAAGTTCCTGAGATTCAAAACTTGAAAAGTCACGAAAGATGTGTGTTTGAGCACATAAATTACTCGGTTTCTAGAAAACTTGCCCAGATGGACTTAAGCATTATTAGTCATGATAAAGAGCTCGTCGAGGTGATTCTGTGGTCAAATTTTGAAGGTATTTGAAGCACATTTGCCAATGCTACGGAGCTTCAAAGCTTGAAAAGTCACGAAAGATGTGTGTTTGAGCACATAAATTACTCGGTTTCTAGAAAACTGACCCAGATGGACTTAAGCATTATTAGTCATGTTAAAGAACTCGTCGAGGTGATTCTGTGGTCAAATTTTGAAGGTATTTGAACCACATTTGCCGAAGTTCCTGAGATTCAAAACTTGAAAAGTCACGAAAGATGTGTGTTTGAGCACATAAATTACTCGGTTTCTAGAAAACTCACCCAGATGGACTTAAGCATTATTAGTCATGATAAAGAGCTCGTCGAGGTGATTCTGTGGTCAAATTTTGAAGGAATTTGAAGCACATTTGCCGATGCTACGGAGGTTCAAAGCTTGAAAAGTCACGAAAGATGTGTGTTTGACCACATAAATTACTCGGTTTCTAGAAAACTCACCCAGATGGACTTAAGCATTATTAGTCATGATAAAGAGCTCGTCGAGGTGATTCTGTGGTCAAATTTTGAAGGAATTTGAAGCACATTTGCCGATGCTACGGAGGTTCAAAGCTTGAAAAGTCACGAAAGATGTATGTTTGAGCACATAAATTACTCGGTTTCTAGAAAACTCACCCAGATGGACTTAAGCATTATTAGTCATGATAAAGAGCTCGTCGAGGTGATTCTGTGGTCAAATTTTGAAGGTATTTGAAGTATATTTGCCGAAGTTCCTGAGATTTAAAACTTGAAAAGTCACGAAAGATGTGTGTTTGAGCACATAAATTACTCGGTTTCAAGAAAACTCACCCAGATAGACTTAAGCATTATAAGTCATGATAAAGAGCTCGTCGAGGTGATTCTGTGGTCAAATTTTGAAGGTATTTGAAGCACATTTACCGAAGATCCTGAGATTCAAAACTTGAAAAGTCACGAAAGATGTGTGTTTGACCACATAAATTACTCGGTTTCTAGAAAACTCACCCAGATGGACTTAAGCATTATTAGTCATGTTAAAGAGCTCGTCGAGGTGATTCTGTGGTCAAATTTTGAAGGAATTTGAAGCACATTAGCCGGAGCTGCGGAGGTTCAAAACTTGAAAAGTCACGAAAGATATGTGTTTGAGCACATCAATTACTCGGTTTCTAGAAAACTCACCCAGATAGACTTAAGCATCATAAGTCATGTTAAAGAGCTCGTCGAGGTGATTCTGTGGTCAAATTTTGAAGGTATTTGAAGCACATTTGCCGAAGCTACGGAGGTTCAAATCTTGAAAAGTCACGAAAGATGTGTGTTTGAGCACATAAATTACTCGGTTTCTAGAAAACTCACCCAGATGGACTTAAGCAGTATTAGTCACGTTAAAGAGCTCGTCGAGGTGATTCTGTGGTCAAATTTTGAAGGTATTTGAAGCATATTTGCCGAAGTTCCTGAGATTTAAAACTTGAAAAGTCACGAAAGATGTGTGTTTGAGCACATATATTACTCGGTTTCTAGAAAACTCACCCAGATAGACTTAAGCATTTTAGTCATGTTAAAGAGCTCGTCGAGGTGATTCTGTGGTCAAATTTTGAAGGTATTTGAAGCACATTTGCCGAAGCTACGGAGGTTCAAATCTTGAAAAGTCACGAAAGATGTGTGTTTGAGCACATAAATTACTCGGTTTCTAGAAAACTCACCCAGATGGACTTAAGCATTATTAGTCATGTTAAAGAGCTCGTCGAGGTGATTCTGTGGTCAAATTTTGAAGGTATTTGAAGCACATTTGCCGAAGCTACGGAAGTTCAAAGCTTGAAAAGTCACGAAAGATGTGTGTTTGAGCACATCAATTACTCGGTTTCTAGAAAACTCACCCAGATGGACTTAAGCAGTATTAGTCACGTTAAAGAGCTCGTCGAGGTGATTCTGTGGTCAAATTTTGAAGGTATTTGAAGCATATTTGCCGAAGTTCCTGAGATTTAAAACTTGAAAAGTCACGAAAGATGTGTGTTTGAGCACATATATTACTCGGTTTCTAGAAAACTCACCCAGATAGACTTAAGCATTATTAGTCATGTTAAAGAGCTCGTCGAGGTGATTCTGTGGTCAAATTTTGAAGGTATTTGAAGCACATTTGCCGAAGCTACGGAAGTTCAAAGCTTGAAAAGTCACGAAAGATGTGTGTTTGAGCACATATATTACTCGGTTTCTAGAAAACTCACCCAGATGGACTTAAGCATTATTAGTCACGTTAAAGAGCTCGTCGAGGTGATTCTGTGGACAAATTGTGAAGGTATTTGAAGCACATTTGCCGAAGTTCCTGAGATTCAAAACTTGAAAAGTCACGAAAGATGTGTGTTTGAGCACATAAATTACTCGGTTTCTAGAAAACTTGCCCAGATGGACTTAAGCATTATTAGTCATGATAAAGAGCTCGTCGAGGTGATTCTGTGGTCAAATTTTGAAGGTATTTGAAGCACATTTACCGAAGTTCCTGAGATTCAAAACTTGAAAAGTCACGAAAGATGTGTGTTTGAGCACATATATTACTCGGTTTCTAGAAAACTCACCCAGATGGACTTAAGCATTATTAGTCACGTTAAAGAGCTCATCGAGGTGATTCTGTGGTCAAATTTTGAAGGAATTTGAAGCACATTAGCCGGAGCTGCGGAGGTTCAAAACTTGAAAAGTCACGAAAGATGTGTGTTTGAGCACATAAATTACTCGGTTTCTAGAAAACTCACCCAGATAGACTTAAGCATTATAAGTCAAGTTACAGAGCTCGTCGAGATAATACTGTGGTCAAATTTTGAAGGTATTTGAAGCACATTTGCCGAAGTTCCTGAGATTCAAAACTTGAAAAGTCACGAAAGATGTGTGTTTGAGCACATAAATTACTCGGTTTCTAGAAAACTTACCCAGATGGACTTAAGCATTATTAGTCATGTTAAAGAGCTCGTCGAGGTGATTCTGTGGTCAAATTTTGAAGGTATTTGAAGCACATTTGCCGATGCTACGGAGGTTCAAAGCTTGAAAAGTCACGAAAGATGTGTGTTTGAGCACATAAATTACTCGGTTTCTAGAAAACTTGCCCAGATGGACTTAAGCATTATTAGTCATGATAAAGAGCTCGTCGAGGTGATTCTGTGGTCAAATTTTGAAGGTATTTGAAGCACATTTGCCGATGCTACGGAGCTTCAAAGCTTGAAAAGTCACGAAAGATGTGTGTTTGAGCACATAAATTACTCGGTTTCTAGAAAACTTACCCAGATGGACTTAAGCATTATTAGTCATGATAAAGAGCTCGTCGAGGTGATTCTGTGGTCAAATTTTGAAGGTATTTGAACCACATTTGCCGAAGTTCCTGAGATTCAAAACTTGAAAAGTCACGAAAGATGTGTGTTTGAGCACATAAATTACTCGGTTTCTAGAAAACTCACCCAGATGGACTTAAGCATTATTAGTCATGATAAAGAGCTCGTCGAGGTGATTCTGTGGTCAAATTGTGAAGGAATTTGAAGCACATTTGCCGATGCTACGGAGGTTCAAAGCTTGAAAAGTCACGAAAGATGTGTGTTTGACCACATAAATTACTCGGTTTCTAGAGAACTCACCCAGATGGACTTAAGCATTATTAGTCATGATAAAGAGCTCGTCGAGGTGATTCTGTGGTCAAATTTTGAAGGAATTTGAAGCACATTTGCCGATGCTACGGAGGTTCAAAGCTTGAAAAGTCACGAAAGATGTGTGTTTGAGCACATAAATTACTCGGTTTCTAGAAAACTCACCCAGATGGACTTAAGCATTATTAGTCATGTTAAAGAGCTCGTCGAGGTGATTCTGTGGTCAAATTTTGAAGGTATTTGAAGTATATTTGCCGAAGTTCCTGAGATTTAAAACTTGAAAAGTCACGAAAGATGTGTGTTTGAGCACATAAATTACTCGGTTTCAAGAAAACTTGCCCAGATGGACTTAAGCATTATTAGTCATGATAAAGAGCTCGTCGAGGTGATTCTGTGGTCAAATTTTGAAGGTATTTGAAGTATATTTGCCGAAGTTCCTGAGATTTAAAACTTGAAAAGTCACGAAAGATGTGTGTTTGAGCACATAAATTACTCGGTTTCAAGAAAACTTGCCCAGATGGACTTAAGCATTATTAGTCATGATAAAGAGCTCGTCGAGGTGATTCTGTGGTCAAATTTTGAAGGTATTTGAAGTATATTTGCCGAAGTTCCTGAGATTTAAAACTTGAAAAGTCACGAAAGATGTGTGTTTGAGCACGTAAATTACTCGGTTTCAAGAAAACTTGCCCAGATGGACTTAAGCATTATTAGTCATGTTAAAGAGCTCGTCGAGGTGATTCTGTGGTCAAATTTTGAAGGAATTTGAAGCACATTTGCCGATGCTACGGAGGTTCAAAGCTTGAAAAGTCACGAAAGATGTGTGTTTGAGCACATAAATTACTCGGTTTCTAGAAAACTCACCCAGATGGACTTAAGCATTATTAGTCATGATAAAGAGCTCGTCGAGGTGATTCTGTGGTCAAATTTTGAAGGAATTTGAAGCACATTTGCCGATGCTACGGAGGTTCAAAGCTTGAAAAGTCACGAATGATGTGTGTTTGACCACATAAATTACTCGGTTTCTAGAGAACTCACCCAGATGGACTTAAGCATTATTAGTCATGATAAAGAGCTCGTCGAGGTGATTCTGTGGTCAAATTGTGAAGGTATTTGAAGTATATTTGCCGAAGTTCCTGAGATTTAAAACTTGAAAAGTCACGAAAGATGTGTGTTTGAGCACATAAATTACTCGGTTTCAAGAAAACTTGCCCAGATGGACTTAAGCATTATAAGTCATGATAAAGAGCTCGTCGAGGTGATTCTGTGGTCAAATTTTGAAGGTATTTGAAGCACATTTGCCAATGCTACGGAGCTTCAAAGCTTGAAAAGTCACGAAAGATGTGTGTTTGAGCACATAAATTACTCGGTTTCTAGAAAACTGACCCAGATGGACTTAAGCATTATTAGTCATGTTAAAGAACTCGTCGAGGTGATTCTGTGGTCAAATTTTGAAGGTATTTGAACCACATTTGCCGAAGTTCCTGAGATTCAAAACTTGAAAAGTCACGAAAGATGTGTGTTTGAGCACATAAATTACTCGGTTTCTAGAAAACTCACCCAGATGGACTTAAGCATTATTAGTCATGATAAAGAGCTCGTCGAGGTGATTCTGTGGTCAAATTTTGAAGGAATTTGAAGCACATTTGCCGATGCTACGGAGGTTCAAAGCTTGAAAAGTCACGAAAGATGTGTGTTTGACCACATAAATTACTCGGTTTCTAGAAAACTCACCCAGATGGACTTAAGCATTATTAGTCATGATAAAGAGCTCGTCGAGGTGATTCTGTGGTCAAATTTTGAAGGAATTTGAAGCACATTTGCCGATGCTACGGAGGTTCAAAGCTTGAAAAGTCACGAAAGATGTATGTTTGAGCACATAAATTACTCGGTTTCAAGAAAACTCACCCAGATAGACTTAAGCATTATAAGTCATGATAAAGAGCTCGTCGAGGTGATTCTGTGGTCAAATTTTGAAGGTATTTGAAGCACATTTACCGAAGATCCTGAGATTCAAAACTTGAAAAGTCACGAAAGATGTGTGTTTGACCACATAAATTACTCGGTTTCTAGAAAACTCACCCAGATGGACTTAAGCATTATTAGTCATGTTAAAGAGCTCGTCGAGGTGATTCTGTGGTCAAATTTTGAAGGAATTTGAAGCACATTAGCCGGAGCTGCGGAGGTTCAAAACTTGAAAAGTCACGAAAGATATGTGTTTGAGCACATCAATTACTCGGTTTCTAGAAAACTCACCCAGATAGACTTAAGCATCATAAGTCATGTTAAAGAGCTCGTCGAGGTGATTCTGTGGTCAAATTTTGAAGGTATTTGAAGCACATTTGCCGAAGTTACGGAGGTTCAAATCTTGAAAAGTCACGAAAGATGTGTGTTTGAGCACATCAATTACTCGGTTTCTAGAAAACTCACCCAGATGGACTTAAGCAGTATTAGTCACGTTAAAGAGCTCGTCGAGGTGATTCTGTGGTCAAATTTTGAAGGTATTTGAAGCATATTTGCCGAAGTTCCTGAGATTTAAATCTTGAAAAGTCACGAAAGATGTGTGTTTGAGCACATATATTACTCGGTTTCTAGAAAACTCACCCAGATAGACTTAAGCATTTTAGTCATGTTAAAGAGCTCGTCGAGGTGATTCTGTGGTCAAATTTTGAAGGTATTTGAAGCACATTTGCCGAAGCTACGGAGGTTCAAATCTTGAAAAGTCACGAAAGATGTGTGTTTGAGCACATAAATTACTCGGTTTCTAGAAAACTCACCCAGATGGACTTAAGCATTATTAGTCATGTTAAAGAGCTCGTCGAGGTGATTCTGTGGTCAAATTTTGAAGGTATTTGAAGCACATTTGCCGAAGCTACGGAAGTTCAAAGCTTGAAAAGTCACGAAAGATGTGTGTTTGAGCACATCAATTACTCGGTTTCTAGAAAACTCACCCAGATGGACTTAAGCAGTATTAGTCACGTTAAAGAGCTCGTCGAGGTGATTCTGTGGACAAATTGTGAAGGTATTTGAAGCACATTTACCGAAGTTCCTGAGATTCAAAACTTGAAAAGTCACGAAAGATGTGTGTTTGAGCACATAAATTACTCGGTTTCTAGAAAACTTGCCCAGATGGACTTAAGCATTATTAGTCATGATAAAGAGCTCGTCGAGGTGATTCTGTGGTCAAATTTTGAAGGTATTTGAAGCACATTTACCGAAGTTCCTGAGATTCAAAACTTGAAAAGTCACGAAAGATGTGTGTTTGAGCACATATATTACTCGGTTTCTAGAAAACTCACCCAGATGGACTTAAGCATTATTAGTCACGTTAAAGAGCTCATCGAGGTGATTCTGTGGTCAAATTTTGAAGGAATTTGAAGCACATTAGCCGGAGCTGCGGAGGTTCAAAACTTGAA
Organism: Euwallacea fornicatus; assembly: GCF_040115645.1. NCBI lineage: Eukaryota > Metazoa > Arthropoda > Insecta > Coleoptera > Curculionidae > Euwallacea > Euwallacea fornicatus. The sequence goes on along the minus strand of NW_027096017.1, from coordinate 342,241 downwards.
AAGTCACGAAAGATGTGTGTTTGAGCACATAAATTACTCGGTTTCTAGAAAACTCACCCAGATGGACTTAAGCATTATTAGTCATGATAAAGAGCTCGTCGAGGTGATTCCGTGGTCAAATTTTGAAGGAATTTGAAGTATATTTGCCGAAGTTCCTGAGATTTAAAACTTGAAAAGTCACGAAAGATGTGTGTTTGAGCACATATATTACTCGGTTTCTAGAAAACTCACCCAGATGGACTTAAGCATTATTAGTCACGTTAAAGAGCTCGTCGAGGTGATTCTGTGGATAAATTGTGAAGGTATTTGAAGCACATTTGCCGAAGTTCCTGAGATTCAAAACTTGAAAAGTCACGAAAGATGTGTGTTTGAGCACATAAATTACTCGGTTTCTAGAAAACTTGCCCAGATAGACTTAAGCATCATAAGTCATGTTAAAGAGCTCGTCGAGGTGATTCTGTGGTCAAATTTTGAAGGAATTTGAAGCACATTAGCCGGAGCTGCGGAAGTTCAAAACTTGAAAAGTCACGAAAGATATGTGTTTGAGCACATAAATTACTCGGTTTCTAGAAAACTCACCCAGATAGACTTAAGCATTATTAGTCATGTTAAAGAGCTCGTCGAGGTGATTCTGTGGTCAAATTTTGAAGGTATTTGAAGCACATTTGCCGAAGCTACGGAAGTTCAAAGCTTGAAAAGTCACGAAAGATGTGTGTTTGAGCACATATATTACTCGGTTTCTAGAAAACTCACCCAGATGGACTTAAGCATTATTAGTCACGTTAAAGAGCTCGTCGAGGTGATTCTGTGGACAAATTGTGAAGGTATTTGAAGCACATTTGCCGAAGTTCCTGAGATTCAAAACTTGAAAAGTCACGAAAGATGTGTGTTTGAGCACATAAATTACTCGGTTTCTAGAAAACTTGCCCAGATGGACTTAAGCATTATTAGTCATGATAAAGAGCTCGTCGAGGTGATTCTGTGGTCAAATTTTGAAGGTATTTGAAGCACATTTACCGAAGTTCCTGAGATTCAAAACTTGAAAAGTCACGAAAGATGTGTGTTTGAGCACATATATTACTCGGTTTCTAGAAAACTCACCCAGATGGACTTAAGCATTATTAGTCACGTTAAAGAGCTCATCGAGGTGATTCTGTGGTCAAATTTTGAAGGAATTTGAAGCACATTAGCCGGAGCTGCGGAGGTTCAAAACTTGAAAAGTCACGAAAGATGTGTGTTTGAGCACATAAATTACTCGGTTTCTAGAAAACTCACCCAGATGGACTTAAGCATTATTAGTCATGATAAAGAGCTCGTCGAGGTGATTCCGTGGTCAAATTTTGAAGGAATTTGAAGTATATTTGCCGAAGTTCCTGAGATTTAAAACTTGAAAAGTCACGAAAGATGTGTGTTTGAGCACATAAATTACTCGGTTTCTAGAAAACTTGCCCAGATAGACTTAAGCATCATAAGTCATGTTAAAGAGCTCGTCGAGGTGATTCTGTGGTCAAATTTTGAAGGAATTTGAAGCACATTAGCCGGAGCTGCGGAAGTTCAAAACTTGAAAAGTCACGAAAGATATGTGTTTGAGCACATAAATTACTCGGTTTCTAGAAAACTCACCCAGATAGACTTAAGCATCATAAGTCATGTTAAAGAGCTCGTCGAGGTGATTCTGTGGTCAAATTTTGAAGGTATTTGAAGTATATTTGCCGAAGTTCCTGAGATTTAAAACTTGAAAAGTCACGAAAGATGTGTGTTTGAGCACATAAATTACTCGGTTTCTAGAAAACTCACCCAGATGGACTTAAGCATTATTAGTCATGATAAAGAGCTCGTCGAGGTGATTCCGTGGTCAAATTTTGAAGGAATTTGAAGTATATTTGCCGAAGTTCCTGAGATTTAAAACTTGAAAAGTCACGAAAGATGTGTGTTTGAGCACATATATTACTCGGTTTCTAGAAAACTCACCCAGATGGACTTAAGCATTATTAGTCACGTTAAAGAGCTCGTCGAGGTGATTCTGTGGATAAATTGTGAAGGTATTTGAAGCACATTTGCCGAAGTTCCTGAGATTCAAAACTTGAAAAGTCACGAAAGATGTGTGTTTGAGCACATAAATTACTCGGTTTCTAGAAAACTTGCCCAGATAGACTTAAGCATCATAAGTCATGTTAAAGAGCTCGTCGAGGTGATTCTGTGGTCAAATTTTGAAGGAATTTGAAGCACATTAGCCGGAGCTGCGGAAGTTCAAAACTTGAAAAGTCACGAAAGATATGTGTTTGAGCACATAAATTACTCGGTTTCTAGAAAACTCACCCAGATAGACTTAAGCATTATTAGTCATGTTAAAGAGCTCGTCGAGGTGATTCTGTGGTCAAATTTTGAAGGTATTTGAAGCACATTTGCCGAAGCTACGGAAGTTCAAAGCTTGAAAAGTCACGAAAGATGTGTGTTTGAGCACATATATTACTCGGTTTCTAGAAAACTCACCCAGATGGACTTAAGCATTATTAGTCACGTTAAAGAGCTCGTCGAGGTGATTCTGTGGACAAATTGTGAAGGTATTTGAAGCACATTTGCCGAAGTTCCTGAGATTCAAAACTTGAAAAGTCACGAAAGATGTGTGTTTGAGCACATAAATTACTCGGTTTCTAGAAAACTTGCCCAGATGGACTTAAGCATTATTAGTCATGATAAAGAGCTCGTCGAGGTGATTCTGTGGTCAAATTTTGAAGGTATTTGAAGCACATTTACCGAAGTTCCTGAGATTCAAAACTTGAAAAGTCACGAAAGATGTGTGTTTGAGCACATATATTACTCGGTTTCTAGAAAACTCACCCAGATGGACTTAAGCATTATTAGTCACGTTAAAGAGCTCATCGAGGTGATTCTGTGGTCAAATTTTGAAGGAATTTGAAGCACATTAGCCGGAGCTGCGGAGGTTCAAAACTTGAAAAGTCACGAAAGATGTGTGTTTGAGCACATAAATTACTCGGTTTCTAGAAAACTCACCCAGATGGACTTAAGCATTATTAGTCATGATAAAGAGCTCGTCGAGGTGATTCCGTGGTCAAATTTTGAAGGAATTTGAAGTATATTTGCCGAAGTTCCTGAGATTTAAAACTTGAAAAGTCACGAAAGATGTGTGTTTGAGCACATAAATTACTCGGTTTCTAGAAAACTTGCCCAGATAGACTTAAGCATCATAAGTCATGTTAAAGAGCTCGTCGAGGTGATTCTGTGGTCAAATTTTGAAGGAATTTGAAGCACATTAGCCGGAGCTGCGGAAGTTCAAAACTTGAAAAGTCACGAAAGATATGTGTTTGAGCACATAAATTACTCGGTTTCTAGAAAACTCACCCAGATAGACTTAAGCATCATAAGTCATGTTAAAGAGCTCGTCGAGGTGATTCTGTGGTCAAATTTTGAAGGTATTTGAAGCACATTTGCCGAAGCTACGGAAGTTCAAATCTTGAAAAGTCACGAAAGATGTGTGTTTGAGCACATATATTACTCGGTTTCTAGAAAACTCACCCAGATGGACTTAAGCATTATCAGTCACGTTAAAGAGCTCGTCGAGGTGATTCTGTGGTCAAATTTTGAAGGTATTTGAAGCATATTTGCCGAAGTTCCTGAGATTTAAAACTTGAAAAGTCACGAAAAATGTGTGTTTGAGCACATATATTACTCGGTTTCTAGAAAACTCACCCAGATAGACTTAAGCATTATTAGTCACGTTAAAGAGCTCGTCGAGGTGATTCTGTGGACAAATTGTGAAGGTATTTGAAGCACATTTGCCGAAGTTCCTGAGATTCAAAACTTGAAAAGTCACGAAAGATGTGTGTTTGAGCACATAAATTACTCGGTTTCTAGAAAACTTGCCCAGATGGACTTAAGCATTATTAGTCATGATAAAGAGCTCGTCGAGGTGATTCTGTGGTCAAATTTTGAAGGTATTTGAAGCACATTTACCGAAGTTCCTGAGATTCAAAACTTGAAAAGTCACGAAAGATGTGTGTTTGACCACATAAATTACTCGGTTTCTAGAAAACTCACCCAGATGGACTTAAGCATTATTAGTCATGTTAAAGAGCTCGTCGAGGTGATTCTGTGGTCAAATTTTGAAGGAATTTGAAGCACATTAGCCGGAGCTGCGGAGGTTCAAAACTTGAAAAGTCACGAAAGATGTGTGTTTGAGCACATAAATTACTCGGTTTCTAGAAAACTCACCCAGATGGACTTAAGCATTATTAGTCATGATAAAGAGCTCGTCGAGGTGATTCCGTGGTCAAATTTTGAAGGAATTTGAAGTATATTTGCCGAAGTTCCTGAGATTTAAAACTTGAAAAGTCACGAAAGATGTGTGTTTGAGCACATATATTACTCGGTTTCTAGAAAACTCACCCAGATGGACTTAAGCATTATTAGTCACGTTAAAGAGCTCGTCGAGGTGATTCTGTGGATAAATTGTGAAGGTATTTGAAGCACATTTGCCGAAGTTCCTGAGATTCAAAACTTGAAAAGTCACGAAAGATGTGTGTTTGAGCACATAAATTACTCGGTTTCTAGAAAACTTGCCCAGATAGACTTAAGCATCATAAGTCATGTTAAAGAGCTCGTCGAGGTGATTCTGTGGTCAAATTTTGAAGGAATTTGAAGCACATTAGCCGGAGCTGCGGAGGTTCAAAACTTGAAAAGTCACGAAAGATATGTGTTTGAGCACATAAATTACTCGGTTTCTAGAAAACTCACCCAGATAGACTTAAGCATCATAAGTCATGTTAAAGAGCTCGTCGAGGTGATTCTGTGGTCAAATTTTGAAGGAATTTGAAGCACATTTGCCGATGCTACGGAGGTTCAAAGCTTGAAAAGTCACGAAAGATGTGTGTTTGAGCACATAAATTACTCGGTTTCTAGAAAACTCACCCAGATGGACTTAAGCATTATTAGTCATGTTAAAGAGCTCGTCGAGGTGATTCTGTGGTCAAATTTTGAAGGTATTTGAAGCACATTTGCCGAAGTTACGGAGGTTCAAATCTTGAAAAGTCACGAAAGATGTGTGTTTGAGCACATATATTACTCGGTTTCTAGAAAACTCACCCAGATGGACTTAAGCATTATCAGTCACGTTAAAGAGCTCGTCGAGGTGATTCTGTGGTCAAATTTTGAAGGTATTTGAAGCATATTTGCCGAAGTTCCTGAGATTTAAAACTTGAAAAGTCACGAAAGATGTGTGTTTGAGCACATAAATTACTCGGTTTCTAGAAAACTTGCCCAGATAGACTTAAGCATCATAAGTCATGTTAAAGAGCTCGTCGAGGTGATTCTGTGGTCAAATTTTGAAGGAATTTGAAGCACATTAGCCGGAGCTGCGGAGGTTCAAAACTTGAAAAGTCACGAAAGATATGTGTTTGAGCACATAAATTACTCGGTTTCTAGAAAACTCACCCAGATAGACTTAAGCATCATAAGTCATGTTAAAGAGCTCGTCGAGGTGATTCTGTGGTCAAATTTTGAAGGTATTTGAAGCACATTTGCCGAAGTTACGGAGGTTCAAATCTTGAAAAGTCACGAAAGATGTGTGTTTGAGCACATAAATTACTCGGTTTCTAGAAAACTCACCCAGATAGACTTAAGCATCATAAGTCATGCTAAAGAGCTCGTCGAGGTGATTCTGTGGTCAAATTTTGAAGGTATTTGAAGCACATTTGCCGAAGTTACGGAGGTTCAAATCTTGAAAAGTCACGAAAGATGTGTGTTTGAGCACATAAATTACTCGGTTTCTAGAAAACTCACCCAGATAGACTTAAGCATCATAAGTCATGCTAAAGAGCTCGTCGAGGTGATTCTGTGGTCAAATTTTGAAGGAATTTGAAGCACATTAGCCGGAGCTGCGGAGGTTCAAAACTTGAAAAGTCACGAAAGATGTGTGTTTGAGCACATAAATTACTCGGTTTCTAGAAAACTCACCCAGATGGACTTAAGCATTATTAGTCATGATAAAGAGCTCGTCGAGGTGATTCTGTGGTCAAATTTTGAAGGAATTTGAAGTATATTTGCCGAAGTTCCTGAGATTTAAAACTTGAAAAGTCACGAAAGATGTGTGTTTGAGCACATATATTACTCGGTTTCTAGAAAACTCACCCAGATGGACTTAAGCATTATTAGTCATGATAAAGAGCTCGTCGAGGTGATTCTGTGGTCAAATTTTGAAGGTATTTGAAGCACATTTGCCGAAGCTCCGGAAGTTCAAATCTTGAAAAGTCACGAAAGATGTGTGTTTGAGCACATCAATTACTCGGTTTCTAGAAAACTCACCCAGATAGACTTAAGCATCATAAGTCATGCTAAAGAGCTCGTCGAGGTGATTCTGTGGTCAAATTTTGAAGGAATTTGAAGCACATTAGCCGGAGCTGCGGAGGTTCAAAACTTGAAAAGTCACGAAAGATGTGTGTTTGAGCACATAAATTACTCGGTTTCTAGAAAACTCACCCAGATAGACTTAAGCATCATAAGTCATGTTAAAGAGCTCGTCGAGGTGATTCTGTGGTCAAATTTTGAAGGTATTTGAAGCACATTTGCCGAAGTTCCTGAGATTTAAAACTTGAAAAGTCACGAAAGATGTGTGTTTGAGCACATATATTACTCGGTTTCTAGAAAACTCACCCAGATAGACTTAAGCATTATTAGTCATGTTAAAGAGCTCGTCGAGGTGATTCTGTGGTCAAATTTTGAAGGTATTTGAAGCACATTTGCCGAAGCTACGGAGGTTCAAATCTTGAAAAGTCACGAAAGATGTGTGTTTGAGCACATAAATTACTCGGTTTCTAGAAAACTCACCCAGATAGACTTAAGCATCATAAGTCATGTTAAAGAGCTCGTCGAGGTGATTCTGTGGTCAAATTTTGAAGGTATTTGAAGCATATTTGCCGAAGTTCCTGAGATTTAAAACTTGAAAAGTCACGAAAGATGTGTGTTTGAGCACATATATTACTCGGTTTCTAGAAAACTCACCCAGATGGACTTAAGCATTATTAGTCATGATAAAGAGCTCGTCGAGGTGATTCTGTGGTCAAATTTTGAAGGTATTTGAAGCACATTTGCCGAAGCTACGGAAGTTCAAAGCTTGAAAAGTCACGAAAGATGTGTGTTTGAGCACATATATTACTCGGTTTCTAGAAAACTCACCCAGATGGACTTAAGCATTATTAGTCACGTTAAAGAGCTCGTCGAGGTGATTCTGTGGACAAATTGTGAAGGTATTTGAAGCACATTTGCCGAAGTTCCTGAGGTTCAAAACTTGAAAAGTCACGAAAGATATGTGTTTGAGCACATAAATTACTCGGTTTCTAGAAAACTCACCCAGATAGACTTAAGCATCATAAGTCATGTTAAAGAGCTCGTCGAGGTGATTCTGTGGTCAAATTTTGAAGGAATTTGAAGCACATTAGCCGGAGCTGCGGAGGTTCAAAACTTGAAAAGTCACGAAAGATGTGTGTTTGAGCACATATATTACTCGGTTTCTAGAAAACTCACCCAGATGGACGTAAGCATTATCAGTCACGTTAAAGAGCTCGTCGAGGTGATTCTGTGGTCAAATTTTGAAGGTATTTGAAGCACATTTGCCGAAGCTACGGAAGTTCAAATCTTGAAAAGTCACCAAAGATGTGTGTTTGAGTACATCAATTACTCGGTTTCTAGAAAACTCACCCAGATAGACTTAAGCATCATAAGTCATGCTAAAGAGCTCGTCGAGGTGATTCTGTGGTCAAATTTTGAAGGAATGTGAAGCACATTAGCCGGAGCTGCGGAGGTTCAAAACTTGAAAAGTCACGAAAGATGTGTGTTTGAGCACATATATTACTCGGTTTCTAGAAAACTCACCCAGATGGACTTAAGCATTATTAGTCACGTTAAAGAGCTCGTCGAGGTGATTCTGTGGATAAATTGTGAAGGTATTTGAAGCACATTTGCCGAAGTTCCTGAGATTCAAAACTTGAAAAGTCACGAAAGATGTGTGTTTGAGCACATATATTACTCGGTTTCTAGAAAACTCACCCAGATAGACTTAAGCATTATTAGTCATGTTAAAGAGCTCGTCGAGGTGATTCTGTGGTCAAATTTTGAAGGAATTTGAAGCACATTAGCCGGAGCTGCGGAGGTTCAAAACTTGAAAAGTCACGAAAGATGTGTGTTTGAGCACATAAATTACTCGGTTTCTAGAAAACTCACCCAGATAGACTTAAGCATCATAAGTCATGTTAAAGAGCTCGTCGAGGTGATTCTGTGGTCAAATTTTGAAGGTATTTGAAGCACATTTGCCGAAGCTACGGAAGTTCAAATCTTGAAAAGTCACGAAAGATGTGTGTTTGAGCACATCAATTACTCGGTTTCTAGAAAACTCACCCAGATGGACTTAAGCATTATCAGTCACGTTAAAGAGCTCGTCGAGGTGATTCTGTGGTCAAATTTTGAAGGTATTTGAAGCATATTTGCCGAAGTTCCTGAGATTTAAAACTTGAAAAGTCACGAAAGATGTGTGTTTGAGCACATATATTACTCGGTTTCTAGAAAACTCACCCAGATAGACTTAAGCATTATTAGTCATGTTAAAGAGCTCGTCGAGGTGATTCTGTGGTCAAATTTTGAAGGTATTTGAAGCACATTTGCCGAAGTTACGGAGGTTCAAATCTTGAAAAGTCACGAAAGATGTGTGTTTGAGCACATATATTACTCGGTTTCTAGAAAACTCACCCAGATGGACTTAAGCATTATCAGTCACGTTAAAGAGCTCGTCGAGGTGATTCTGTGGTCAAATTTTGAAGGTATTTGAAGCATATTTGCCGAAGTTCCTGAGATTTAAAACTTGAAAAGTCACGAAAGATGTGTGTTTGAGCACATATATTACTCGGTTTCTAGAAAACTCACCCAGATAGACTTAAGCATTATTAGTCATGTTAAAGAGCTCGTCGAGGTGATTCTGTGGTCAAATTTTGAAGGTATTTGAAGCACATTTGCCGAAGCTACGGAGGTTCAAATCTTGAAAAGTCACGAAAGATGTGTGTTTGAGCACATAAATTACTCGGTTTCTAGAAAACTCACCCAGATGGACTTAAGCATTATTAGTCATGTTAAAGAGCTCGTCGAGGTGATTCTGTGGTCAAATTTTGAAGGTATTTGAAGCACATTTGCCGAAGCTACGGAGGTTCAAATCTTGAAAAGTCACGAAAGATGTGTGTTTGAGCACATATATTACTCGGTTTCTAGAAAACTCACCCAGATAGACTTAAGCATTATTAGTCATGTTAAAGAGCTCGTCGAGGTGATTCTGTGGTCAAATTTTGAAGGAATTTGAAGCACATTAGCCGGAGCTGCGGAGGTTCAAAACTTGAAAAGTCACGAAAGATATGTGTTTGAGCACATAAATTACTCGGTTTCTAGAAAACTCACCCAGATAGACTTAAGCATCATAAGTCATGTTAAAGAGCTCGTCGAGGTGATTCTGTGGTCAAATTTTGAAGGTATTTGAAGCACATTTGCCGAAGCTACGGAAGTTCAAATCTTGAAAAGTCACGAAAGATGTGTGTTTGAGCACATCAATTACTCGGTTTCTAGAAAACTCACCCAGATAGACTTAAGCATCATAAGTCATGTTAAAGAGCTCGTCGAGGTGATTCTGTGGTCAAATTTTGAAGGTATTTGAAGCACATTTGCCGAAGTTACGGAGGTTCAAATCTTGAAAAGTCACGAAAGATGTGTGTTTGAGCACATCAATTACTCGGTTTCTAGAAAACTCACCCAGATAGACTTAAGCATCATAAGTCATGTTAAAGAGCTCGTCGAGGTGATTCTGTGGTCAAATTTTGAAGGTATTTGAAGCACATTTGCCGAAGTTACGGAGGTTCAAATCTTGAAAAGTCACGAAAGATGTGTGTTTGAGCACATAAATTACTCGGTTTCTAGAAAACTCACCCAGATAGACTTAAGCATCATAAGTCATGTTAAAGAGCTCGTCGAGGTGATTCTGTGGTCAAATTTTGAAGGTATTTGAAGCACATTTGCCGAAGCTACGGAAGTTCAAATCTTGAAAAGTTACGAAAGATGTGTGTTTGAGCACATCAATTACTCGGTTTCTAGAAAACTCACCCAGATGGACTTAAGCATTATTAGTCACGTTAAAGAGCTCGTCGAGGTGATTCTGTGGTCAAATTTTGAAGGTATTTGAAGCATATTTGCCGAAGTTCCTGAGATTTAAAACTTGAAAAGTCACGAAAGATGTGTGTTTGAGCACATAAATTACTCGGTTTCTAGAAAACTCACCCAGATGGACTTAAGCATTATTAGTCATGTTAAAGAGCTCGTCGAGGTGATTCTGTGGTCAAATTTTGAAGGTATTTGAAGCACATTTGCCGAAGCTACGGAAGTTCAAATCTTGAAAAGTCACGAAAGATGTGTGTTTGAGCACATCAATTACTCGCTTTCTAGAAAACTCACCCAGATAGACTTAAGCATCATAAGTCATGTTAAAGAGCTCGTCGAGGTGATTCTGTGGTCAAATTTTGAAGGTATTTGAAGCACATTTGCCGAAGCTACGGAAGTTCAATTCTTGAAAAGTCACGAAAGATGTGTGTTTGAGCACATAAATTACTCGGTTTCTAGAAAACTCACCCAAATAGACTTAAGCATTATAAGTCATGTTAAAGAGCTCGTCGAGGTGATTCTGTGGTCAAATTTTGAAGGTATTTGAAGCACATTTGCCGAAGCTACGGAAGTTCAAATCTTGAAAAGTTACGAAAGATGTGTGTTTGAGCACATCAATTACTCGGTTTCTAGAAAACTCACCCAGATGGACTTAAGCATTATTAGTCATGATAAAGAGCTCGTCGAGGTGATTCTGTGGTCAAATTTTGAAGGTATTTGAAGCACATTTGCCGAAGCTACGGAAGTTCAAAGCTTGAAAAGTCACGAAAGATGTGTGTTTGAGCACATATATTACTCGGTTTCTAGAAAACTCACCCAGATGGACTTAAGCATTATTAGTCACGTTAAAGAGCTCGTCGAGGTGATTCTGTGGACAAATTGTGAAGGTATTTGAAGCACATTTGCCGAAGTTCCTGAGGTTCAAAACTTGAAAAGTCACGAAAGATATGTGTTTGAGCACATAAATTACTCGGTTTCTAGAAAACTCACCCAGATAGACTTAAGCATCATAAGTCATGTTAAAGAGCTCGTCGAGGTGATTCTGTGGTCAAATTTTGAAGGAATTTGAAGCACATTAGCCGGAGCTGCGGAGGTTCAAAACTTGAAAAGTCACGAAAGATGTGTGTTTGAGCACATATATTACTCGGTTTCTAGAAAACTCACCCAGATGGACGTAAGCATTATCAGTCACGTTAAAGAGCTCGTCGAGGTGATTCTGTGGTCAAATTTTGAAGGTATTTGAAGCACATTTGCCGAAGCTACGGAAGTTCAAATCTTGAAAAGTCACCAAAGATGTGTGTTTGAGTACATCAATTACTCGGTTTCTAGAAAACTCACCCAGATAGACTTAAGCATCATAAGTCATGCTAAAGAGCTCGTCGAGGTGATTCTGTGGTCAAATTTTGAAGGAATGTGAAGCACATTAGCCGGAGCTGCGGAGGTTCAAAACTTGAAAAGTCACGAAAGATGTGTGTTTGAGCACATATATTACTCGGTTTCTAGAAAACTCACCCAGATGGACTTAAGCATTATTAGTCACGTTAAAGAGCTCGTCGAGGTGATTCTGTGGATAAATTGTGAAGGTATTTGAAGCACATTTGCCGAAGTTCCTGAGATTCAAAACTTGAAAAGTCACGAAAGATGTGTGTTTGAGCACATATATTACTCGGTTTCTAGAAAACTCACCCAGATAGACTTAAGCATTATTAGTCATGTTAAAGAGCTCGTCGAGGTGATTCTGTGGTCAAATTTTGAAGGAATTTGAAGCACATTAGCCGGAGCTGCGGAGGTTCAAAACTTGAAAAGTCACGAAAGATGTGTGTTTGAGCACATAAATTACTCGGTTTCTAGAAAACTCACCCAGATAGACTTAAGCATCATAAGTCATGTTAAAGAGCTCGTCGAGGTGATTCTGTGGTCAAATTTTGAAGGAATTTGAAGCACATTAGCCGGAGCTGCGGAGGTTCAAAACTTGAAAAGTCACGAAAGATATGTGTTTGAGCACATAAATTACTCGGTTTCTAGAAAACTCACCCAGATAGACTTAAGCATCATAAGTCATGTTAAAGAGCTCGTCGAGGTGATTCTGTGGTCAAATTTTGAAGGTATTTGAAGCACATTTGCCGAAGCTACGGAAGTTCAAATCTTGAAAAGTCACGAAAGATGTGTGTTTGAGCACATCAATTACTCGGTTTCTAGAAAACTCACCCAGATGGACTTAAGCATTATCAGTCACGTTAAAGAGCTCGTCGAGGTGATTCTGTGGTCAAATTTTGAAGGTATTTGAAGCACATTTGCCGATGCTACGGAGGTTCAAAGCTTGAAAAGTCACGAAAGATGTGTGTTTGAGCACATATATTACTCGGTTTCTAGAAAACTCACCCAGATAGACTTAAGCATTATTAGTCATGTTAAAGAGCTCGTCGAGGTGATTCTGTGGTCAAATTTTGAAGGTATTTGAAGCACATTTGCCGAAGTTACGGAGGTTCAAATCTTGAAAAGTCACGAAAGATGTGTGTTTGAGCACATATATTACTCGGTTTCTAGAAAACTCACCCAGATGGACTTAAGCATTATCAGTCACGTTAAAGAGCTCGTCGAGGTGATTCTGTGGTCAAATTTTGAAGGTATTTGAAGCATATTTGCCGAAGTTCCTGAGATTTAAAACTTGAAAAGTCACGAAAGATGTGTGTTTGAGCACATATATTACTCGGTTTCTAGAAAACTCACCCAGATAGACTTAAGCATTATTAGTCATGTTAAAGAGCTCGTCGAGGTGATTCTGTGGTCAAATTTTGAAGGTATTTGAAGCACATTTGCCGAAGCTACGGAGGTTCAAATCTTGAAAAGTCACGAAAGATGTGTGTTTGAGCACATAAATTACTCGGTTTCTAGAAAACTCACCCAGATGGACTTAAGCATTATTAGTCATGTTAAAGAGCTCGTCGAGGTGATTCTGTGGTCAAATTTTGAAGGTATTTGAAGCACATTTGCCGAAGCTACGGAGGTTCAAATCTTGAAAAGTCACGAAAGATGTGTGTTTGAGCACATATATTACTCGGTTTCTAGAAAACTCACCCAGATAGACTTAAGCATTATTAGTCATGTTAAAGAGCTCGTCGAGGTGATTCTGTGGTCAAATTTTGAAGGAATTTGAAGCACATTAGCCGGAGCTGCGGAGGTTCAAAACTTGAAAAGTCACGAAAGATATGTGTTTGAGCACATAAATTACTCGGTTTCTAGAAAACTCACCCAGATAGACTTAAGCATCATAAGTCATGTTAAAGAGCTCGTCGAGGTGATTCTGTGGTCAAATTTTGAAGGTATTTGAAGCACATTTGCCGAAGCTACGGAAGTTCAAATCTTGAAAAGTCACGAAAGATGTGTGTTTGAGCACATCAATTACTCGGTTTCTAGAAAACTCACCCAGATAGACTTAAGCATCATAAGTCATGTTAAAGAGCTCGTCGAGGTGATTCTGTGGTCAAATTTTGAAGGTATTTGAAGCACATTTGCCGAAGTTACGGAGGTTCAAATCTTGAAAAGTCACGAAAGATGTGTGTTTGAGCACATCAATTACTCGGTTTCTAGAAAACTCACCCAGATAGACTTAAGCATCATAAGTCATGTTAAAGAGCTCGTCGAGGTGATTCTGTGGTCAAATTTTGAAGGTATTTGAAGCACATTTGCCGAAGTTACGGAGGTTCAAATCTTGAAAAGTCACGAAAGATGTGTGTTTGAGCACATAAATTACTCGGTTTCTAGAAAACTCACCCAGATAGACTTAAGCATCATAAGTCATGTTAAAGAGCTCGTCGAGGTGATTCTGTGGTCAAATTTTGAAGGTATTTGAAGCACATTTGCCGAAGCTACGGAAGTTCAAATCTTGAAAAGTTACGAAAGATGTGTGTTTGAGCACATCAATTACTCGGTTTCTAGAAAACTCACCCAGATGGACTTAAGCATTATTAGTCACGTTAAAGAGCTCGTCGAGGTGATTCTGTGGTCAAATTTTGAAGGTATTTGAAGCACATTTGCCGAAGCTACGGAAGTTCAAATCTTGAAAAGTCACGAAAGATGTGTGTTTGAGCACATCAATTACTCGCTTTCTAGAAAACTCACCCAGATAGACTTAAGCATCATAAGTCATGTTAAAGAGCTCGTCGAGGTGATTCTGTGGTCAAATTTTGAAGGTATTTGAAGCACATTTGCCGAAGCTACGGAAGTTCAATTCTTGAAAAGTCACGAAAGATGTGTGTTTGAGCACATAAATTACTCGGTTTCTAGAAAACTCACCCAAATAGACTTAAGCATTATAAGTCATGTTAAAGAGCTCGTCGAGGTGATTCTGTGGTCAAATTTTGAAGGTATTTGAAGCACATTTGCCGAAGCTACGGAAGTTCAAATCTTGAAAAGTTACGAAAGATGTGTGTTTGAGCACATCAATTACTCGGTTTCTAGAAAACTCACCCAGATAGACTTAAGCATCATAAGTCATGTTAAAGAGCTCGTCGAGGTGATTCTGTGGTCAAATTTTGAAGGTATTTGAAGCATATTTGCCGAAGTTCCTGAGATTTAAAACTTGAAAAGTCACGAAAGATGTGTGTTTGAGCACATAAATTACTCGGTTTCTAGAAAACTCACCCAGATGGACTTAAGCATTATTAGTCACGTTAAAGAGCTCGTCGAGGTGATTCTGTGGTCAAATTTTGAAGGTATTTGAAGCATATTTGCCGAAGTTCCTGAGATTTAAAACTTGAAAAGTCACGAAAGATGTGTGTTTGAGCACATAAATTACTCGGTTTCTAGAAAACTCACCCAGATGGACTTAAGCATCATAAGTCATGTTAAAGAGCTCGTCGAGGTGATTCTGTGGTCAAATTTTGAAGGTATTTGAAGCACATTTGCCGAAGTTACGGAGGTTCAAATCTTGAAAAGTCACGAAAGATGTGTGTTTGAGCACATAAATTACTCGGTTTCTAGAAAACTCACCCAGATAGACTTAAGCATCATAAGTCATGTTAAAGAGCTCGTCGAGGTGATTCTGTGGTCAAATTTTGAAGGTATTTGAAGCACATTTGCCGAAGCTACGGAAGTTCAAATCTTGAAAAGTTACGAAAGATGTGTGTTTGAGCACATCAATTACTCGGTTTCTAGAAAACTCACCCAGATGGACTTAAGCATTATTAGTCACGTTAAAGAGCTCGTCGAGGTGATTCTGTGGTCAAATTTTGAAGGTATTTGAAGCATATTTGCCGAAGTTCCTGAGATTTAAAACTTGAAAAGTCACGAAAGATGTGTGTTTGAGCACATAAATTACTCGGTTTCTAGAAAACTCACCCAGATGGACTTAAGCATTATTAGTCATGTTAAAGAGCTCGTCGAGGTGATTCTGTGGTCAAATTTTGAAGGTATTTGAAGCACATTTGCCGAAGCTACGGAAGTTCAAATCTTGAAAAGTCACGAAAGATGTGTGTTTGAGCACATCAATTACTCGCTTTCTAGAAAACTCACCCAGATAGACTTAAGCATCATAAGTCATGTTAAAGAGCTCGTCGAGGTGATTCTGTGGTCAAATTTTGAAGGTATTTGAAGCACATTTGCCGAAGCTACGGAAGTTCAATTCTTGAAAAGTCACGAAAGATGTGTGTTTGAGCACATAAATTACTCGGTTTCTAGAAAACTCACCCAAATAGACTTAAGCATTATAAGTCATGTTAAAGAGCTCGTCGAGGTGATTCTGTGGTCAAATTTTGAAGGTATTTGAAGCACATTTGCCGAAGCTACGGAAGTTCAAATCTTGAAAAGTTACGAAAGATGTGTGTTTGAGCACATCAATTACTCGGTTTCTAGAAAACTCACCCAGATAGACTTAAGCATCATAAGTCATGTTAAAGAGCTCGTCGAGGTGATTCTGTGGTCAAATTTTGAAGGTATTTGAAGCATATTTGCCGAAGTTCCTGAGATTTAAAACTTGAAAAGTCACGAAAGATGTGTGTTTGAGCACATAAATTACTCGGTTTCTAGAAAACTCACCCAGATGGACTTAAGCATTATTAGTCACGTTAAAGAGCTCGTCGAGGTGATTCTGTGGTCAAATTTTGAAGGTATTTGAAGCATATTTGCCGAAGTTCCTGAGATTTAAAACTTGAAAAGTCACGAAAGATGTGTGTTTGAGCACATAAATTACTCGGTTTCTAGAAAACTCACCCAGATGGACTTAAGCATTATTAGTCATGTTAAAGAGCTCGTCGAGGTGATTCTGTGGTCAAATTTTGAAGGTATTTGAAGCACATTTGCCGAAGCTACGGAAGTTCAAATCTTGAAAAGTCACGAAAGATGTGTGTTTGAGCACATCAATTACTCGCTTTCTAGAAAACTCACCCAGATAGACTTAAGCATCATAAGTCATGTTAAAGAGCTCGTCGAGGTGATTCTGTGGTCAAATTTTGAAGGTATTTGAAGCACATTTGCCGAAGCTACGGAAGTTCAATTCTTGAAAAGTCACGAAAGATGTGTGTTTGAGCACATAAATTACTCGGTTTCTAGAAAACTCACCCAAATAGACTTAAGCATTATAAGTCATGTTAAAGAGCTCGTCGAGGTGATTCTGTGGTCAAATTTTGAAGGTATTTGAAGCACATTTGCCGAAGCTACGGAAGTTCAAATCTTGAAAAGTTACGAAAGATGTGTGTTTGAGCACATCAATTACTCGGTTTCTAGAAAACTCACCCAGATAGACTTAAGCATCATAAGTCATGTTAAAGAGCTCGTCGAGGTGATTCTGTGGTCAAATTTTGAAGGTATTTGAAGAACATTTGCCGAAGCTACGGAAGTTCAAATCTTGAAAAGTCACGAAAGATGTGTGTTTGAGCACATCAATTACTCGCTTTCTAGAAAACTCACCCAGATAGACTTAAGCATCATAAGTCATGTTAAAGAGCTCGTCGAGGTGATTCTGTGGTCAAATTTTGAAGGTATTTGAAGCACATTTGCCGAAGCTACGGAAGTTCAATTCTTGAAAAGTCACGAAAGATGTGTGTTTGAGCACATAAATTACTCGGTTTCTAGAAAACTCACCCAAATAGACTTAAGCATTATAAGTCATGTTAAAGAGCTCGTCGAGGTGATTCTGTGGTCAAATTTTGAAGGTATTTGAAGCACATTTGCCGAAGCTACGGAAGTTCAAATCTTGAAAAGTTACGAAAGATGTGTGTTTGAGCACATCAATTACTCGGTTTCTAGAAAACTCACCCAGATAGACTTAAGCATCATAAGTCATGTTAAAGAGCTCGTCGAGGTGATTCTGTGGTCAAATTTTGAAGGTATTTGAAGCATATTTGCCGAAGTTCCTGAGATTTAAAACTTGAAAAGTCACGAAAGATGTGTGTTTGAGCACATAAATTACTCGGTTTCTAGAAAACTCACCCAGATGGACTTAAGCATTATTAGTCACGTTAAAGAGCTCGTCGAGGTGATTCTGTGGTCAAATTTTGAAGGTATTTGAAGCATATTTGCCGAAGTTCCTGAGATTTAAAACTTGAAAAGTCACGAAAGATGTGTGTTTGAGCACATAAATTACTCGGTTTCTAGAAAACTCACCCAGATGGACTTAAGCATTATTAGTCACGTTAAAGAGCTCGTCGAGGTGATTCTGTGGTCAAATTTTGAAGGTATTTGAAGCATATTTGCCGAAGTTCCTGAGATTTAAAACTTGAAAAGTCACGAAAGATGTGTGTTTGAGCACATAAATTACTCGGTTTCTAGAAAACTCACCCAGATGGACTTAAGCATTATTAGTCATGTTAAAGAGCTCGTCGAGGTGATTCTGTGGTCAAATTTTGAAGGTATTTGAAGCACATTTGCCGAAGCTACGGAAGTTCAAATCTTGAAAAGTCACGAAAGATGTGTGTTTGAGCACATCAATTACTCGCTTTCTAGAAAACTCACCCAGATAGACTTAAGCATCATAAGTCATGTTAAAGAGCTCGTCGAGGTGATTCTGTGGTCAAATTTTGAAGGTATTTGAAGCACATTTGCCGAAGCTACGGAAGTTCAATTCTTGAAAAGTCACGAAAGATGTGTGTTTGAGCACATAAATTACTCGGTTTCTAGAAAACTCACCCAAATAGACTTAAGCATTATAAGTCATGTTAAAGAGCTCGTCGAGGTGATTCTGTGGTCAAATTTTGAAGGTATTTGAAGCACATTTGCCGAAGCTACGGAAGTTCAAATCTTGAAAAGTTACGAAAGATGTGTGTTTGAGCACATCAATTACTCGGTTTCTAGAAAACTCACCCAGATAGACTTAAGCATCATAAGTCATGTTAAAGAGCTCGTCGAGGTGATTCTGTGGTCAAATTTTGAAGGTATTTGAAGAACATTTGCCGAAGTTCCTGAGATTTAAAACTTGAAAAGTCACGAAAGATGTGTGTTTGAGCACATAAATTACTCGGTTTCTAGAAAACTCACCCAGATGGACTTAAGCATTATTAGTCATGTTAAATAGCTCGTCGAGGTGATTCTGTGGTCAAATTTTGAAGGTATTTGAAGCACATTTGCTGAAGTTACGGAGGTTCAAAGCTTGAAAAGTCTCGAAAGATGTGTGTTTGACCACATAAATTACTCGGTTTCTAGAAAACTCACCCAGATAGACTTAAGCATCATAAGTCATGTTAAAGAGCTCGTCGAGGTGATTCTGTGGTCAAATTTTGAAGGTATTTGAAGCACATTTGCCGAAGTTCCTGAGATTTAAAACTTGAAAAGTCACGAAAGATATGTGTTTGAGCACATCAATTACTCGGTTTCTAGAAAACTCACCCAGATAGACTTAAGCATTATTAGTCATGTTAAAGAGCTCGTCGAGGTGATTCTGTGGTCAAATTTTGAAGGTATTTGAAGCACATTTGCCGAAGCTACGGAGGTTCAAAGCTTGAAAAGTCACGAAAGATGTGTGTTTGAGCACATCAATTACTCGGTTTCTAGAAAACTCACCCAGATAGACTTAAACATCATAAGTCATGTTAAAGAGCTCGTCGAGGTGATTCTGTGGTCAAATTTTGAAGGTATTTGAAGCACATTTGCCGAAGCTACGGAGGTTCAAATCTTGAAAAGTCACGAAAGATGTGTGTTTGAGCACATAAATTACTCGGTTTCTAGAAAACTCACCCAGATGGACTTAAGCATTATTAGTCATGTTAAAGAGCTCGTCGAGGTGATTCTGTGGTCAAATTTTGAAGGTATTTGAAGCACATTTGCCGAAGCTACGGAAGTTCAAAGCTTGAAAAGTCACGAAAGATGTGTGTTTGAGCACATATATTACTCGGTTTCTAGAAAACTCACCCAGAGAGACTTAAGCATTATTAGTCATGTTAAAGAGCTCGTCGAGGTGATTCTGTGGTCAAATTTTGAAGGTATTTGAAGCACATTTGCCGAAGCTACGGAAGTTCAAAGCTTGAAAAGTCACGAAAGATGTGTGTTTGAGCACATCAATTACTCGGTTTCTAGAAAACTCACCCAGATGGACTTAAGCATTATTAGTCACGTTAAAGAGCTCGTCGAGGTGATTCTGTGGTCAAATTTTGAAGGTATTTGAAGCATATTTGCCGAAGTTCCTGAGATTTAAAACTTGAAAAGTCACGAAAGATGTGTGTTTAAGCACATCAATTACTCGGTTTCGAAAAAAAGTCACCCAGATAGACTTAAGCATCATAAGTCATGTTAAAGAGCTCGTCGAGGTGATTCTGTGGTCAAATTTTGAAGGTATTTGAAGCACATTTGCCGAAGCTACGGAAGTTCAATTCTTGAAAAGTCACGAAAGATGTGTGTTTGAGCACATAAATTACTCGGTTTCTAGAAAACTCACCCAAATAGACTTAAGCATTATAAGTCATGTTAAAGAGCTCGTCGAGGTGATTCTGTGGTCAAATTTTGAAGGTATTTGAAGCACATTTGCCGAAGCTACGGAGGTTCAAAGCTTGAAAAGTCACGAAAGATGTGTGTTTGAGCACATCAATTACTCGGTTTCTAGAAAACTCACCCAGATAGACTTAAGCATCATAAGTCATGTTAAAGAGCTCGTCGAGGTGATTCTGTGGTCAAATTTTGAAGGTATTTGAAGCACATTTGCCGAAGTTCCTGAGATTTAAAACTTGAAAAGTCACGAAAGATATGTGTTTGAGCACATCAATTACTCGGTTTCTAGAAAACTCACCCAGATGGACTTAAGCATTATTAGTCACGTTAAAGAGCTCGTCGAGGTGATTCTGTGGTCAAATTTTGAAGGTATTTGAAGCACATTTGCCGAAGCTACGGAGGTTCAAAACTTGAAAAGTCACGAAAGATATGTGTTTGAGCACATAAATTACTCGGTTTCTAGAAAACTCACCCAGATAGACTTAAGCATTATTAGTCATGTTAAAGAGCTCGTCGAGTTGATTCTGTGGTCAAATTTTGAAGGTATTTGAAGCACATTTGACGAAGCTACGGAAGTTCAAAGCTTGAAAAGTCACGAAAGATGTGTGTTTGAGCACATATATTACTCGGTTTCTAGAAAACTCACCCAGATGGACTTAAGCATTATTAGTCACGTTAAAGAGCTCGTCGAGGTGATTCTGTGGTCAAATTTTGAAGGTATTTGAAGCATATTTGCCTAAGTTCCTGAGATTTAAAACTTGATAAGTCACGAAAGATGTGTGTTTGAGCACATATATTACTCGGTTTCTAGAAAACTCACCCAGATGGACTTAAACATTATTAGTCACGTTAAAGAGCTCGTCGAGGTGATTCTGTGATCAAATTTTGAAGGTATTTGAAGAACATTTGCCGAAGTTCCTGAGATTTAAAACTTGAAAAGTCACGAAAGATGTGTGTTTGAGCACATATATTACTCGGTTTCTAGAAAACTCACCCAGATGGACTTAAGCATTATTAGTCACGTTAAAGAGCTCGTCGAGGTGATTCTGTGGTCAAATTTTGAAGGTATTTGAAGCATATTTGCCTAAGTTCCTGAGATTTAAAACTTGATAAGTCACGAAAGATGTGTGTTTGAGCACATATATTACTCGGTTTCTAGAAAACTCACCCAGATGGACTTAAACATTATTAGTCACGTTAAAGAGCTCGTCGAGGTGATTCTGTGGTCAAATTTTGAAGGTATTTGAAGCATATTTGCCGAAGTTCCTGAGATTTAAAACTTGATAAGTCACGAAAGATGTGTGTTTGAGCACATATATTACTCGGTTTCTAGAAAACTCACCCAGATGGACTTAAACATTATTAGTCACGTTAAAGAGCTCGTCGAGGTGATTCTGTGGTCAAATTTTGAAGGTATTTGAAGCATATTTGCCGAAGTTCCTGAGATTTAAAACTTGAAAAGTCACGAAAGATGTGTGTTTGAGCACATATATTACTCGGTTTCTAGAAAACTCACCCAGATGGACTTAAACATTATTAGTCACGTTAAAGAGCTCGTCGAGGTGATTCTGTGGTCAAATTTTGAAGGTATTTGAAGCATATTTGCCGAAGTTCCTGAGATTTAAAACTTGAAAAGTCACGAAAGATGTGTGTTTGAGCACATAAATTACTCGGTTTCTAGAAAACTCACCCAGATGGACTTAAGCATTATTAGTCATGTTAAAGAGCTCGTCGAGGTGATTCTGTGGTCAAATTTTGAAGGTATTTGAAGCATATTTGCCGAAGTTCCTGAGATTTAAAATTTGAAAAGTCACGAAAGATGTGTGTTTGAGCACATAAATTACTCGGTTTCTAGAAAACTCACCCAGATAGACATAAGCATCATAAGTCACGTTAAAGAGCTCGTCGAGGTGATTCTGTGGTCAAATTTTGAAGGTATTTGAAGCATATTTGCCGAAGTTCCTGAGATTTAAAACTTGAAAAGTCACGAAAGATGTGTGTTTGAGCACATAAATTACTCGGTTTCTAGAAAACTCACCCAGATGGACTTAAGCATTATTAGTCATGTTAAAGAGCTCGTCGAGGTGATTCTGTGGTCAAATTTTGAAGGTATTTGAAGCACATTTGCCGAAGCTACGGAAGTTCAAATCTTGAAAAGTCACGAAAGATGTGTGTTTGAGCACATCAATTACTCGCTTTCTAGAAAACTCACCCAGATAGACTTAAGCATCATAAGTCATGTTAAAGAGCTCGTCGAGGTGATTCTGTGGTCAAATTTTGAAGGTATTTGAAGCACATTTGCCGAAGCTACGGAAGTTCAATTCTTGAAAAGTCACGAAAGATGTGTGTTTGAGCACATAAATTACTCGGTTTCTAGAAAACTCACCCAAATAGACTTAAGCATTATAAGTCATGTTAAAGAGCTCGTCGAGGTGATTCTGTGGTCAAATTTTGAAGGTATTTGAAGCACATTTGCCGAAGCTACGGAAGTTCAAATCTTGAAAAGTTACGAAAGATGTGTGTTTGAGCACATCAATTACTCGGTTTCTAGAAAACTCACCCAGATAGACTTAAGCATCATAAGTCATGTTAAAGAGCTCGTCGAGGTGATTCTGTGGTCAAATTTTGAAGGTATTTGAAGCACATTTACCGAAGCTACGGAGGTTCAAAACTTGAAAAGTCACGAAAGATATGTGTTTGAGCACATAAATTACTCGGTTTCTAGAAAACTCACCCAGATAGACTTAAGCATCATAAGTCATGTTAAAGAGCTCGTCGAGGTGATTCTGTGGTCAAATTTTGAAGGTATTTGAAGAACATTTGCCGAAGTTCCTGAGATTTAAAACTTGAAAAGTCACGAAAGATGTGTGTTTGAGCACATAAATTACTCGGTTTCTAGAAAACTCACCCAGATGGACTTAAGCATTATTAGTCATGTTAAAGAGCTCGTCGAGGTGATTCTGTGGTCAAATTTTGAAGGTATTTGAAGCACATTTGCTGAAGTTACGGAGGTTCAAAGCTTGAAAAGTCTCGAAAGATGTGTGTTTGACCACATAAATTACTCGGTTTCTAGAAAACTCACCCAGATAGACTTAAGCATCATAAGTCATGTTAAAGAGCTCGTCGAGGTGATTCTGTGGTCAAATTTTGAAGGTATTTGAAGCACATTTGCCGAAGTTCCTGAGATTTAAAACTTGAAAAGTCACGAAAGATATGTGTTTGAGCACATCAATTACTCGGTTTCTAGAAAACTCACCCAGATAGACTTAAGCATTATTAGTCATGTTAAAGAGCTCGTCGAGGTGATTCTGTGGTCAAATTTTGAAGGTATTTGAAGCACATTTGCCGAAGCTACGGAGGTTCAAAGCTTGAAAAGTCACGAAAGATGTGTGTTTGAGCACATCAATTACTCGGTTTCTAGAAAACTCACCCAGATAGACTTAAACATCATAAGTCATGTTAAAGAGCTCGTCGAGGTGATTCTGTGGTCAAATTTTGAAGGTATTTGAAGCACATTTGCCGAAGCTACGGAGGTTCAAATCTTGAAAAGTCACGAAAGATGTGTGTTTGAGCACATAAATTACTCGGTTTCTAGAAAACTCACCCAGATGGACTTAAGCATTATTAGTCATGTTAAAGAGCTCGTCGAGGTGATTCTGTGGTCAAATTTTGAAGGTATTTGAAGCACATTTGCCGAAGCTACGGAAGTTCAAAGCTTGAAAAGTCACGAAAGATGTGTGTTTGAGCACATATATTACTCGGTTTCTAGAAAACTCACCCAGAGAGACTTAAGCATTATTAGTCATGTTAAAGAGCTCGTCGAGGTGATTCTGTGGTCAAATTTTGAAGGTATTTGAAGCACATTTGCCGAAGCTACGGAAGTTCAAAGCTTGAAAAGTCACGAAAGATGTGTGTTTGAGCACATCAATTACTCGGTTTCTAGAAAACTCACCCAGAGAGACTTAAGCATTATTAGTCACGTTAAAGAGCTCGTCGAGGTGATTCTGTGGTCAAATTTTGAAGGTATTTGAAGCACATTTGCCGAAGCTACGGAAGTTCAAAGCTTGAAAAGTCACGAAAGATGTGTGTTTGAGCACATATATTACTCGGTTTCTAGAAAACTCACCCAGATGGACTTAAGCATTATTAGTCATGTTAAAGAGCTCGTCGAGGTGATTCTGTGGTCAAATTTTGAAGGTATTTGAAGCACATTTGCCGAAGCTACGGAAGTTCAAAGCTTGAAAAGTCACGAAAGATGTGTGTTTGAGCACATCAATTACTCGGTTTCTAGAAAACTCACCCAGAGAGACTTAAGCATTATTAGTCACGTTAAAGAGCTCGTCGAGGTGATTCTGTGGTCAAATTTTGAAGGTATTTGAAGCATATTTGCCGAAGTTCCTGAGATTTAAAACTTGAAAAGTCACGAAAGATGTGTGTTTAAGCACATCAATTACTCGGTTTCGAAAAAAAGTCACCCAGATAGACTTAAGCATCATAAGTCATGTTAAAGAGCTCGTCGAGGTGATTCTGTGGTCAAATTTTGAAGGTATTTGAAGCACATTTGCCGAAGCTACGGAAGTTCAATTCTTGAAAAGTCACGAAAGATGTGTGTTTGAGCACATAAATTACTCGGTTTCTAGAAAACTCACCCAAATAGACTTAAGCATTATAAGTCATGTTAAAGAGCTCGTCGAGGTGATTCTGTGGTCAAATTTTGAAGGTATTTGAAGCACATTTGCCGAAGCTACGGAGGTTCAAAGCTTGAAAAGTCACGAAAGATGTGTGTTTGAGCACATCAATTACTCGGTTTCTAGAAAACTCACCCAAATAGACTTAAGCATTATAAGTCATGTTAAAGAGCTCGTCGAGGTGATTCTGTGGTCAAATTTTGAAGGTATTTGAAGCACATTTGCCGAAGTTCCTGAGATTTAAAACTTGAAAAGTCACGAAAGATATGTGTTTGAGCACATCAATTACTCGGTTTCTAGAAAACTCACCCAGATGGACTTAAGCATTATTAGTCACGTTAAAGAGCTCGTCGAGGTGATTCTGTGGTCAAATTTTGAAGGTATTTGAAGCATATTTGCCGAAGTTCCTGAGATTTAAAACTTGAAAAGTCACGAAAGATGTGTGTTTGAGCACATATATTACTCGGTTTCTAGAAAACTCACCCAGATAGACTTAAGCATTATTAGTCATGTTAAAGAGCTCGTCGAGGTGATTCTGTGGTCAAATTTTGAAGGTATTTGAAGCACATTTGCCGAAGCTACGGAAGTTCAAAGCTTGAAAAGTCACGAAAGATGTGTGTTTGAGCACATATATTACTCGGTTTCTAGAAAACTCACCCAGATGGACTTAAGCATTATTAGTCACGTTAAAGAGCTCGTCGAGGTGATTCTGTGGTCAAATTTTGAAGGTATTTGAAGCATATTTGCCGAAGTTCCTGAGATTTAAAACTTGAAAAGTCACGAAAAGATGTGTGTTTGAGCACATATATTACTCGGTTTCTAGAAAACTCACCCAGATGGACTTAAGCATTATTAGTCACGTTAAAGAGCTCGTCGAGGTGATTCTGTGGTCAAATTTTGAAGGTATTTGAAGCACATTTGCCGAAGCTACGGAGGTTCAAAACTTGAAAAGTCACGAAAGATATGTGTTTGAGCACATAAATTACTCGGTTTCTAGAAAACTCACCCAGATAGACTTAAGCATCATAAGTCATGTTAAAGAGCTCGTCGAGGTGATTCTGTGATCAAATTTTGAAGGTATTTGAAGAACATTTGCCGAAGTTCCTGAGATTTAAAACTTGAAAAGTCACGAAAGATGTGTGTTTGAGCACATAAATTACTCGGTTTCTAGAAAACTCACCCAGATAGACTTAAGCATTATTAGTCATGTTAAAGAGCTCGTCGAGTTGATTCTGTGGTCAAATTTTGAAGGTATTTGAAGCACATTTGACGAAGCTACGGAAGTTCAAAGCTTGAAAAGTCACGAAAGATGTGTGTTTGAGCACATATATTACTCGGTTTCTAGAAAACTCACCCAAATAGACTTAAGCATTATTAGTCATGTTAAAGAGCTCGTCGAGTTGATTCTGTGGTCAAATTTTGAAGGTATTTGAAGCACATTTGACGAAGCTACGGAAGTTCAAAGCTTGAAAAGTCACGAAAGATGTGTGTTTGAGCACATATATTACTCGGTTTCTAGAAAACTCACCCAGATGGACTTAAGCATTATTAGTCACGTTAAAGAGCTCGTCGAGGTGATTCTGTGGTCAAATTTTGAAGGTATTTGAAGCATATTTGCCTAAGTTCCTGAGATTTAAAACTTGATAAGTCACGAAAGATGTGTGTTTGAGCACATATATTACTCGGTTTCTAGAAAACTCACCCAGATGGACTTAAACATTATTAGTCACGTTAAAGAGCTCGTCGAGGTGATTCTGTGGTCAAATTTTGAAGGTATTTGAAGCATATTTGCCGAAGTTCCTGAGATTTAAAACTTGATAAGTCACGAAAGATGTGTGTTTGAGCACATATATTACTCGGTTTCTAGAAAACTCACCCAGATGGACTTAAACATTATTAGTCACGTTAAAGAGCTCGTCGAGGTGATTCTGTGGTCAAATTTTGAAGGTATTTGAAGCATATTTGCCGAAGTTCCTGAGATTTAAAACTTGAAAAGTCACGAAAGATGTGTGTTTGAGCACATATATTACTCGGTTTCTAGAAAACTCACCCAGATGGACTTAAACATTATTAGTCACGTTAAAGAGCTCGTCGAGGTGATTCTGTGGTCAAATTTTGAAGGTATTTGAAGCATATTTGCCGAAGTTCCTGAGATTTAAAACTTGAAAAGTCACGAAAGATGTGTGTTTGAGCACATAAATTACTCGGTTTCTAGAAAACTCACCCAGATGGACTTAAGCATTATTAGTCATGTTAAAGAGCTCGTCGAGGTGATTCTGTGGTCAAATTTTGAAGGTATTTGAAGCATATTTGCCGAAGTTCCTGAGATTTAAAACTTGAAAAGTCACGAAAGATGTGTGTTTGAGCACATAAATTACTCGGTTTCTAGAAAACTCACCCAGATGGACTTAAGCATTATTAGTCATGTTAAAGAGCTCGTCGAGGTGATTCTGTGGTCAAATTTTGAAGGTATTTGAAGCATATTTGCCGAAGTTCCTGAGATTTAAAATTTGAAAAGTCACGAAAGATGTGTGTTTGAGCACATAAATTACTCGGTTTCTAGAAAACTCACCCAGATGGACTTAAGCATTATTAGTCACGTTAAAGAGCTCGTCGAGGTGATTCTGTGGTCAAATTTTGAAGGTATTTGAAGCATATTTGCCGAAGTTCCTGAGATTTAAAACTTGAAAAGTCACGAAAGATGTGTGTTTGAGCACATAAATTACTCGGTTTCTAGAAAACTCACCCAGATGGACTTAAGCATTATTAGTCATGTTAAAGAGCTCGTCGAGGTGATTCTGTGGTCAAATTTTGAAGGTATTTGAAGCACATTTGCCGAAGCTACGGAAGTTCAAATCTTGAAAAGTCACGAAAGATGTGTGTTTGAGCACATCAATTACTCGGTTTCTAGAAAGCTCACCCAGATGGACTTAAGCATTATTAGTCATGTTAAAGAGCTCGTCGAGGTGATTCTGTGGTCAAATTTTGAAGGTATTTGAAGCACATTTGCCGAAGCTACGGAAGTTCAAATCTTGAAAAGTCACGAAAGATGTGTGTTTGAGCACATCAATTACTCGGTTTCTAGAAAGCTCACCCAGATGGACTTAAGCATTATTAGTCATGTTAAAGAGCTCGTCGAGGTGATTCTGTGGTCAAATTTTGAAGGTATTTGAAGCACATTTACCGAAGCTACGGAGGTTCAAAACTTGAAAAGTCACGAAAGATATGTGTTTGAGCACATAAATTACTCGGTTTCTAGAAAACTCACCCAGATAGACTTAAGCATCATAAGTCATGTTAAAGAGCTCGTCGAGGTGATTCTGTGGTCAAATTTTGAAGGTATTTGAAGAACATTTGCCGAAGTTCCTGAGATTTAAAACTTGAAAAGTCACGAAAGATGTGTGTTTGAGCACATATATTACTCGGTTTCTAGAAAACTCACCCAGATGGACTTAAGCATTATTAGTCACGTTAAAGAGCTCGTCGAGGTGATTCTGTGGTCAAATTTTGAAGGTATTTGAAGCATATTTGCCGAAGTTCCTGAGATTTAAAACTTGAAAAGTCACGAAAGATGTGTGTTTGAGCACATATATTACTCGGTTTCTAGAAAACTCACCCAGATGGACTTAAGCATTATTAGTCACGTTAAAGAGCTCGTCGAGGTGATTCTGTGGTCAAATTTTGAAGGTATTTGAAGCACATTTACCGAAGCTACGGAGGTTCAAAACTTGAAAAGTCACGAAAGATATGTGTTTGAGCACATAAATTACTCGGTTTCTAGAAAACTCACCCAGATAGACTTAAGCATCATAAGTCATGTTAAAGAGCTCGTCGAGGTGATTCTGTGGTCAAATTTTGAAGGTATTTGAAGAACATTTGCCGAAGTTCCTGAGATTTAAAACTTGAAAAGTCACGAAAGATGTGTGTTTGAGCACATATATTACTCGGTTTCTAGAAAACTCACCCAGATGGACTTAAGCATTATTAGTCACGTTAAAGAGCTCGTCGAGGTGATTCTGTGGTCAAATTTTGAAGGTATTTGAAGCATATTTGCCGAAGTTCCTGAGATTTAAAACTTGAAAAGTCACGAAAGATGTGTGTTTGAGCACATATATTACTCGGTTTCTAGAAAACTCACCCAGATGGACTTAAGCATTATTAGTCACGTTAAAGAGCTCGTCGAGGTGATTCTGTGGTCAAATTTTGAAGGTATTTGAAGCATATTTGCCGAAGTTCCTGAGATTTAAAACTTGAAAAGTCACGAAAGATGTGTGTTTGAGCACATATATTACTCGGTTTCTAGAAAACTCACCCAGATGGACTTAAACATTATTAGTCACGTTAAAGAGCTCGTCGAGGTGATTCTGTGGTCAAATTTTGAAGGTATTTGAAGCATATTTGCCGAAGTTCCTGAGATTTAAAACTTGAAAAGTCACGAAAGATGTGTGTTTGAGCACATAAATTACTCGGTTTCTAGAAAACTCACCCAGATGGACTTAAGCATTATTAGTCACGTTAAAGAGCTCGTCGAGGTGATTCTGTGGTCAAATTTTGAAGGTATTTGAAGAACATTTGCCGAAGTTCCTGAGATTTAAAACTTGAAAAGTCACGAAAGATGTGTGTTTGAGCACATATATTACTCGGTTTCTAGAAAACTCACCCAGATGGACTTAAGCATTATTAGTCACGTTAAAGAGCTCGTCGAGGTGATTCTGTGGTCAAATTTTGAAGGTATTTGAAGCATATTTGCCGAAGTTCCTGAGATTTAAAACTTGAAAAGTCACGAAAGATGTGTGTTTGAGCACATATATTACTCGGTTTCTAGAAAACTCACCCAGATGGACTTAAGCATTATTAGTCACGTTAAAGAGCTCGTCGAGGTGATTCTGTGGTCAAATTTTGAAGGTATTTGAAGCATATTTGCCGAAGTTCCTGAGATTTAAAACTTGAAAAGTCACGAAAGATGTGTGTTTGAGCACATAAATTACTCGGTTTCTAGAAAACTCACCCAGATGGACTTAAGCATTATTAGTCATGTTAAAGAGCTCGTCGAGGTGATTCTGTGGTCAAATTTTGAAGGTATTTGAAGCATATTTGCCGAAGTTCCTGAGATTTAAAATTTGAAAAGTCACGAAAGATGTGTGTTTGAGCACATAAATTACTCGGTTTCTAGAAAACTCACCCAGATGGACTTAAGCATTATTAGTCACGTTAAAGAGCTCGTCGAGGTGATTCTGTGGTCAAATTTTGAAGGTATTTGAAGCATATTTGCCGAAGTTCCTGAGATTTAAAACTTGAAAAGTCACGAAAGATGTGTGTTTGAGCACATAAATTACTCGGTTTCTAGAAAACTCACCCAGATGGACTTAAGCATTATTAGTCATGTTAAAGAGCTCGTCGAGGTGATTCTGTGGTCAAATTTTGAAGGTATTTGAAGCACATTTGCCGAAGCTACGGAAGTTCAAATCTTGAAAAGTCACGAAAGATGTGTGTTTGAGCACATCAATTACTCGGTTTCTAGAAAGCTCACCCAGATGGACTTAAGCATTATTAGTCATGTTAAAGAGCTCGTCGAGGTGATTCTGTGGTCAAATTTTGAAGGTATTTGAAGCACATTTGCCGAAGCTACGGAAGTTCAAATCTTGAAAAGTCACGAAAGATGTGTGTTTGAGCACATCAATTACTCGGTTTCTAGAAAGCTCACCCAGATGGACTTAAGCATTATTAGTCATGTTAAAGAGCTCGTCGAGGTGATTCTGTGGTCAAATTTTGAAGGTATTTGAAGCACATTTACCGAAGCTACGGAGGTTCAAAACTTGAAAAGTCACGAAAGATATGTGTTTGAGCACATAAATTACTCGGTTTCTAGAAAACTCACCCAGATAGACTTAAGCATCATAAGTCATGTTAAAGAGCTCGTCGAGGTGATTCTGTGGTCAAATTTTGAAGGTATTTGAAGAACATTTGCCGAAGTTCCTGAGATTTAAAACTTGAAAAGTCACGAAAGATGTGTGTTTGAGCACATATATTACTCGGTTTCTAGAAAACTCACCCAGATGGACTTAAGCATTATTAGTCACGTTAAAGAGCTCGTCGAGGTGATTCTGTGGTCAAATTTTGAAGGTATTTGAAGCATATTTGCCGAAGTTCCTGAGATTTAAAACTTGAAAAGTCACGAAAGATGTGTGTTTGAGCACATATATTACTCGGTTTCTAGAAAACTCACCCAGATGGACTTAAGCATTATTAGTCACGTTAAAGAGCTCGTCGAGGTGATTCTGTGGTCAAATTTTGAAGGTATTTGAAGCACATTTACCGAAGCTACGGAGGTTCAAAACTTGAAAAGTCACGAAAGATATGTGTTTGAGCACATAAATTACTCGGTTTCTAGAAAACTCACCCAGATAGACTTAAGCATCATAAGTCATGTTAAAGAGCTCGTCGAGGTGATTCTGTGGTCAAATTTTGAAGGTATTTGAAGAACATTTGCCGAAGTTCCTGAGATTTAAAACTTGAAAAGTCACGAAAGATGTGTGTTTGAGCACATATATTACTCGGTTTCTAGAAAACTCACCCAGATGGACTTAAGCATTATTAGTCACGTTAAAGAGCTCGTCGAGGTGATTCTGTGGTCAAATTTTGAAGGTATTTGAAGCATATTTGCCGAAGTTCCTGAGATTTAAAACTTGAAAAGTCACGAAAGATGTGTGTTTGAGCACATATATTACTCGGTTTCTAGAAAACTCACCCAGATGGACTTAAGCATTATTAGTCACGTTAAAGAGCTCGTCGAGGTGATTCTGTGGTCAAATTTTGAAGGTATTTGAAGCATATTTGCCGAAGTTCCTGAGATTTAAAACTTGAAAAGTCACGAAAGATGTGTGTTTGAGCACATATATTACTCGGTTTCTAGAAAACTCACCCAGATGGACTTAAACATTATTAGTCACGTTAAAGAGCTCGTCGAGGTGATTCTGTGGTCAAATTTTGAAGGTATTTGAAGCATATTTGCCGAAGTTCCTGAGATTTAAAACTTGAAAAGTCACGAAAGATGTGTGTTTGAGCACATAAATTACTCGGTTTCTAGAAAACTCACCCAGATGGACTTAAGCATTATTAGTCATGTTAAAGAGCTCGTCGAGGTGATTCTGTGGTCAAATTTTGAAGGTATTTGAAGCATATTTGCCGAAGTTCCTGAGATTTAAAACTTGAAAAGTCACGAAAGATGTGTGTTTGAGCACATAAATTAATCGGTTTCTAGAAAACTCACCCAGATGGACTTAAGCATTATTAGTCATGTTAAAGAGCTCGTCGAGGTGATTCTGTGGTCAAATTTTGAAGGTATTTGAAGCATATTTGCCGAAGTTCCTGAGATTTAAAACTTGAAAAGTCACGAAAGATGTGTGTTTGAGCACATAAATTACTCGGTTTCTAGAAAACTCACCCAGATGGACTTAAGAATTATTAGTCACGTTAAAGAGCTCGTCGAGGTGATTCTGTGGTCAAATTTTGAAGGTATTTGAAGCATATTTGCCGAAGTTCCTGAGATTTAAAACTTGAAAAGTCACGAAAGATGTGTGTTTGAGCACATAAATTACTCGGTTTCTAGAAAACTCACCCAGATGGACTTAAGCATTATTAGTCATGTTAAAGAGCTCGTCGAGGTGATTCTGTGGTCAAATTTTGAAGGTATTTGAAGCACATTTGCCGAAGCTACGGAAGTTCAAATCTTGAAAAGTCACGAAAGATGTGTGTTTGAGCACATCAATTACTCGGTTTCTAGAACGCTCACCCAGATGGACTTAAGCATTATTAGTCATGTTAAATAGCTCGTCGAGGTGATTCTGTGGTCAAATTTTGAAGGTATTTGAAGCACATTTGCCGAAGCTACGGAAGTTCAAATCTTGAAAAGTCACGAAAGATGTGTGTTTGAGCACATCAATTACTCGGTTTCTAGAAAACTCACCCAGATAGACTTAAGCATCATAAGTCATGTTAAAGAGCTCGTCGAGGTGATTCTGTGGTCAAATTTTGAAGGTATTTGAAGCACATTTGCCGAAGCTACGGAAGTTCAAATCTTGAAAAGTCACGAAAGATGTGTGTTTGAGCACATCAATTACTCGGTTTCTAGAACGCTCACCCAGATGGACTTAAGCATTATTAGTCATGTTAAATAGCTCGTCGAGGTGATTCTGTGGTCAAATTTTGAAGGTATTTGAAGCACATTTGCCGAAGCTACGGAAGTTCAAATCTTGAAAAGTCACGAAAGATGTGTGTTTGAGCACATCAATTACTCGGTTTCTAGAAAACTCACCCAGATAGACTTAAGCATCATAAGTCATGTTAAAGAGCTCGTCGAGGTGATTCTGTGGTCAAATTTTGAAGGTATTTGAAGCACATTTGCCGAAGCTACGGAAGTTCAAATCTTGAAAAGTTACGAAAGATGTGTGTTTGAGCACATCAATTACTCGGTTTCTAGAAAACTCACCCAGATAGACTTAAGCATCATAAGTCATGTTAAAGAGCTCGTCGAGGTGATTCTGTGGTCAAATTTTGAAGGTATTTGAAGCACATTTACCGAAGCTACGGAGGTTCAAAACTTGAAAAGTCACGAAAGATATGTGTTTGAGCACATAAATTACTCGGTTTCTAGAAAACTCACCCAGATAGACTTAAGCATCATAAGTCATGTTAAAGAGCTCGTCGAGGTGATTCTGTGGTCAAATTTTGAAGGTATTTGAAGAACATTTGCCGAAGTTCCTGAGATTTAAAACTTGAAAAGTCACGAAAGATGTGTGTTTGAGCACATATATTACTCGGTTTCTAGAAAACTCACCCAGATGGACTTAAGCATTATTAGTCACGTTAAAGAGCTCGTCGAGGTGATTCTGTGGTCAAATTTTGAAGGTATTTGAAGCATATTTGCCGAAGTTCCTGAGATTTAAAACTTGAAAAGTCACGAAAGATGTGTGTTTGAGCACATATATTACTCGGTTTCTAGAAAACTCACCCAGATGGACTTAAGCATTATTAGTCACGTTAAAGAGCTCGTCGAGGTGATTCTGTGGTCAAATTTTGAAGGTATTTGAAGCATATTTGCCGAAGTTCCTGAGATTTAAAACTTGATAAGTCACGAAAGATGTGTGTTTGAGCACATATATTACTCGGTTTCTAGAAAACTCACCCAGATGGACTTAAGCATTATTAGTCACGTTAAAGAGCTCGTCGAGGTGATTCTGTGGTCAAATTTTGAAGGTATTTGAAGCATATTTGCCGAAGTTCCTGAGATTTAAAACTTGAAAAGTCACGAAAGATGTGTGTTTGAGCACATATATTACTCGGTTTCTAGAAAACTCACCCAGATGGACTTAAACATTATTAGTCACGTTAAAGAGCTCGTCGAGGTGATTCTGTGGTCAAATTTTGAAGGTATTTGAAGCATATTTGCCGAAGTTCCTGAGATTTAAAACTTGAAAAGTCACGAAAGATGTGTGTTTGAGCACATAAATTACTCGGTTTCTAGAAAACTCACCCAGATGGACTTAAGCATTATTAGTCATGTTAAAGAGCTCGTCGAGGTGATTCTGTGGTCAAATTTTGAAGGTATTTGAAGCATATTTGCCGAAGTTCCTGAGATTTAAAACTTGAAAAGTCACGAAAGATGTGTGTTTGAGCACATAAATTACTCGGTTTCTAGAAAACTCACCCAGATGGACTTAAGAATTATTAGTCACGTTAAAGAGCTCGTCGAGGTGATTCTGTGGTCAAATTTTGAAGGTATTTGAAGCACATTTGCCGAAGCTACGGAAGTTCAAATCTTGAAAAGTCACGAAAGATGTGTGTTTGAGCACATCAATTACTCGGTTTCTAGAAAGCTCACCCAGATGGACTTAAGCATTATTAGTCATGTTAAATAGCTCGTCGAGGTGATTCTGTGGTCAAATTTTGAAGGTATTTGAAGCACATTTGCCGAAGCTACGGAAGTTCAAATCTTGAAAAGTCACGAAAGATGTGTGTTTGAGCACATCAATTACTCGGTTTCTAGAAAACTCACCCAGATAGACTTAAGCATCATAAGTCATGTTAAAGAGCTCGTCGAGGTGATTCTGTGGTCAAATTTTGAAGGTATTTGAAGCACATTTGCCGAAGCTACGGAAGTTCAATTCTTGAAAAGTCACGAAAGATGTGTGTTTGAGCACATAAATTACTCGGTTTCTAGAAAACTCACCCAAATAGACTTAAGCATTATAAGTCATGTTAAAGAGCTCGTCGAGGTGATTCTGTGGTCAAATTTTGAAGGTATTTGAAGCACATTTGCCGAAGCTACGGAAGTTCAAATCTTGAAAAGTTACGAAAGATGTGTGTTTGAGCACATCAATTACTCGGTTTCTAGAAAACTCACCCAGATAGACTTAAGCATCATAAGTCATGTTAAAGAGCTCGTCGAGGTGATTCTGTGGTCAAATTTTGAAGGTATTTGAAGCACATTTACCGAAGCTACGGAGGTTCAAAACTTGAAAAGTCACGAAAGATATGTGTTTGAGCACATAAATTACTCGGTTTCTAGAAAACTCACCCAGATAGACTTAAGCATCATAAGTCATGTTAAAGAGCTCGTCGAGGTGATTCTGTGGTCAAATTTTGAAGGTATTTGAAGAACATTTGCCGAAGTTCCTGAGATTTAAAACTTGAAAAGTCACGAAAGATGTGTGTTTGAGCACATAAATTACTCGGTTTCTAGAAAACTCACCCAGATGGACTTAAGCATTATTAGTCATGTTAAAGAGCTCGTCGAGGTGATTCTGTGGTCAAATTTTGAAGGTATTTGAAGCACATTTGCTGAAGTTACGGAGGTTCAAAACTTGAAAAGTCTCGAAAGATGTGTGTTTGACCACATAAATTACTCGGTTTCTAGAAAACTCACCCAGATAGACTTAAGCATCATAAGTCATGTTAAAGAGCTCGTCGAGGTGATTCTGTGGTCAAATTTTGAAGGTATTTGAAGCATATTTGCCGAAGTTCCTGAGATTTAAAACTTGAAAAGTCACGAAAGATATGTGTTTGAGCACATCAATTACTCGGTTTCTAGAAAACTCACCCAGATAGACTTAAGCATTATTAGTCATGTTAAAGAGCTCGTCGAGGTGATTCTGTGGTCAAATTTTGAAGGTATTTGA
This sequence comes from Euwallacea fornicatus, assembly GCF_040115645.1. Classification (NCBI taxonomy): domain Eukaryota; kingdom Metazoa; phylum Arthropoda; class Insecta; order Coleoptera; family Curculionidae; genus Euwallacea; species Euwallacea fornicatus. The sequence goes on along the minus strand of NW_027096017.1, from coordinate 306,258 downwards.
AGCACATTTGCCGAAGCTACGGAGGTTCAAAGCTTGAAAAGTCACGAAAGATGTGTGTTTGAGCACATCAATTACTCGGTTTCTAGAAAACTCACCCAGATAGACTTAAACATCATAAGTCATGTTAAAGAGCTCGTCGAGGTGATTCTGTGGTCAAATTTTGAAGGTATTTGAAGCACATTTGCCGAAGCTACGGAGGTTCAAATCTTGAAAAGTCACGAAAGATGTGTGTTTGAGCACATAAATTACTCGGTTTCTAGAAAACTCACCCAGATGGACTTAAGCATTATTAGTCATGTTAAAGAGCTCGTCGAGGTGATTCTGTGGTCAAATTTTGAAGGTATTTGAAGCACATTTGCCGAAGCTACGGAAGTTCAAAGCTTGAAAAGTCACGAAAGATGTGTGTTTGAGCACATCAATTACTCGGTTTCTAGAAAACTCTCCCAGATGGACTTAAGCATTATTAGTCACGTTAAAGAGCTCGTCGAGGTGATTCTGTGGTCAAATTTTGAAGGTATTTGAAGCACATTTGCCGAAGCTACGGAGGTTCAAATCTTGAAAAGTCACGAAAGATGTGTGTTTGAGCACATAAATTACTCGGTTTCTAGAAAACTCACCCAGATGGACTTAAGCATTATTAGTCATGTTAAAGAGCTCGTCGAGGTGATTCTGTGGTCAAATTTTGAAGGTATTTGAAGCACATTTGCCGAAGCTACGGAAGTTCAAAGCTTGAAAAGTCACGAAAGATGTGTGTTTGAGCACATATATTACTCGGTTTCTAGAAAACTCACCCAGATAGACTTAAGCATTATTAGTCATGTTAAAGAGCTCGTCGAGGTGATTCTGTGGTCAAATTTTGAAGGTATTTGAAGCACATTTGCCGAAGTTCCTGAGATTTAAAACTTGAAAAGTCACGAAAGATGTGTGTTTAAGCACATCAATTACTCGGTTTCGAAAAAAAGTCACCCAGATAGACTTAAGCATCATAAGTCATGTTAAAGAGCTCGTCGAGGTGATTCTGTGGTCAAATTTTGAAGGTATTTGAAGCACATTTGCCGAAGCTACGGAAGTTCAATTCTTGAAAAGTCACGAAAGATGTGTGTTTGAGCACATAAATTACTCGGTTTCTAGAAAACTCACCCAAATAGACTTAAGCATTATAAGTCATGTTAAAGAGCTCGTCGAGGTGATTCTGTGGTCAAATTTTGAAGGTATTTGAAGCACATTTGCCGAAGCTACGGAGGTTCAAAGCTTGAAAAGTCACGAAAGATGTGTGTTTGAGCACATCAATTACTCGGTTTCTAGAAAGCTCACCCAGATGGACTTAAGCATTATTAGTCATGTTAAATAGCTCGTCGAGGTGATTCTGTGGTCAAATTTTGAAGGTATTTGAAGCACATTTGCCGAAGCTACGGAAGTTCAAATCTTGAAAAGTCACGAAAGATGTGTGTTTGAGCACATCAATTACTCGGTTTCTAGAAAACTCACCCAGATAGACTTAAGCATCATAAGTCATGTTAAAGAGCTCGTCGAGGTGATTCTGTGGTCAAATTTTGAAGGTATTTGAAGCACATTTGCCGAAGCTACGGAAGTTCAATTCTTGAAAAGTCACGAAAGATGTGTGTTTGAGCACATAAATTACTCGGTTTCTAGAAAACTCACCCAAATAGACTTAAGCATTATAAGTCATGTTAAAGAGCTCGTCGAGGTGATTCTGTGGTCAAATTTTGAAGGTATTTGAAGCACATTTGCCGAAGCTACGGAAGTTCAAATCTTGAAAAGTTACGAAAGATGTGTGTTTGAGCACATCAATTACTCGGTTTCTAGAAAACTCACCCAGATAGACTTAAGCATCATAAGTCATGTTAAAGAGCTCGTCGAGGTGATTCTGTGGTCAAATTTTGAAGGTATTTGAAGCACATTTACCGAAGCTACGGAGGTTCAAAACTTGAAAAGTCACGAAAGATATGTGTTTGAGCACATAAATTACTCGGTTTCTAGAAAACTCACCCAGATAGACTTAAGCATCATAAGTCATGTTAAAGAGCTCGTCGAGGTGATTCTGTGGTCAAATTTTGAAGGTATTTGAAGAACATTTGCCGAAGTTCCTGAGATTTAAAACTTGAAAAGTCACGAAAGATGTGTGTTTGAGCACATAAATTACTCGGTTTCTAGAAAACTCACCCAGATGGACTTAAGCATTATTAGTCATGTTAAAGAGCTCGTCGAGGTGATTCTGTGGTCAAATTTTGAAGGTATTTGAAGCACATTTGCTGAAGTTACGGAGGTTCAAAGCTTGAAAAGTCTCGAAAGATGTGTGTTTGACCACATAAATTACTCGGTTTCTAGAAAACTCACCCAGATAGACTTAAGCATCATAAGTCATGTTAAAGAGCTCGTCGAGGTGATTCTGTGGTCAAATTTTGAAGGTATTTGAAGCATATTTGCCGAAGTTCCTGAGATTTAAAACTTGAAAAGTCACGAAAGATATGTGTTTGAGCACATCAATTACTCGGTTTCTAGAAAACTCACCCAGATAGACTTAAGCATTATTAGTCATGTTAAAGAGCTCGTCGAGGTGATTCTGTGGTCAAATTTTGAAGGTATTTGAAGCACATTTGCCGAAGCTACGGAGGTTCAAAGCTTGAAAAGTCACGAAAGATGTGTGTTTGAGCACATCAATTACTCGGTTTCTAGAAAACTCACCCAGATAGACTTAAACATCATAAGTCATGTTAAAGAGCTCGTCGAGGTGATTCTGTGGTCAAATTTTGAAGGTATTTGAAGCACATTTGCCGAAGCTACGGAGGTTCAAATCTTGAAAAGTCACGAAAGATGTGTGTTTGAGCACATAAATTACTCGGTTTCTAGAAAACTCACCCAGATGGACTTAAGCATTATTAGTCATGTTAAAGAGCTCGTCGAGGTGATTCTGTGGTCAAATTTTGAAGGTATTTGAAGCACATTTGCCGAAGCTACGGAAGTTCAAAGCTTGAAAAGTCACGAAAGATGTGTGTTTGAGCACATCAATTACTCGGTTTCTAGAAAACTCTCCCAGATGGACTTAAGCATTATTAGTCACGTTAAAGAGCTCGTCGAGGTGATTCTGTGGTCAAATTTTGAAGGTATTTGAAGCACATTTGCCGAAGCTACGGAGGTTCAAATCTTGAAAAGTCACGAAAGATGTGTGTTTGAGCACATAAATTACTCGGTTTCTAGAAAACTCACCCAGATGGACTTAAGCATTATTAGTCATGTTAAAGAGCTCGTCGAGGTGATTCTGTGGTCAAATTTTGAAGGTATTTGAAGCACATTTGCCGAAGCTACGGAAGTTCAAAGCTTGAAAAGTCACGAAAGATGTGTGTTTGAGCACATATATTACTCGGTTTCTAGAAAACTCACCCAGATAGACTTAAGCATTATTAGTCATGTTAAAGAGCTCGTCGAGGTGATTCTGTGGTCAAATTTTGAAGGTATTTGAAGCACATTTGCCGAAGTTCCTGAGATTTAAAACTTGAAAAGTCACGAAAGATGTGTGTTTAAGCACATCAATTACTCGGTTTCGAAAAAAAGTCACCCAGATAGACTTAAGCATCATAAGTCATGTTAAAGAGCTCGTCGAGGTGATTCTGTGGTCAAATTTTGAAGGTATTTGAAGCACATTTGCCGAAGCTACGGAAGTTCAATTCTTGAAAAGTCACGAAAGATGTGTGTTTGAGCACATAAATTACTCGGTTTCTAGAAAACTCACCCAAATAGACTTAAGCATTATAAGTCATGTTAAAGAGCTCGTCGAGGTGATTCTGTGGTCAAATTTTGAAGGTATTTGAAGCACATTTGCCGAAGCTACGGAGGTTCAAAGCTTGAAAAGTCACGAAAGATGTGTGTTTGAGCACATCAATTACTCGGTTTCTAGAAAACTCACCCAGATAGACTTAAGCATCATAAGTCATGTTAAAGAGCTCGTCGAGGTGATTCTGTGGTCACATTTTGAAGGTATTTGAAGCACATTTGCCGAAGTTCCTGAGATTTAAAACTTGAAAAGTCACGAAAGATATGTGTTTGAGCACATCAATTACTCGGTTTCTAGAAAACTCACCCAGATGGACTTAAGCATTATTAGTCACGTTAAAGAGCTCGTCGAGGTGATTCTGTGGTCAAATTTTGAAGGTATTTGAAGCATATTTGCCGAAGTTCCTGAGATTTAAAACTTGAAAAGTCACGAAAGATATGTGTTTGAGCACATCAATTACTCGGTTTCTAGAAAACTCACCCAGATGGACTTAAGCATTATTAGTCACGTTAAGGAGCTCGTCGAGGTGATTCTGTGGTCAAATTTTGAAGGTATTTGAAGCATATTTGCCGAAGTTCCTGAGATTTAAAACTTGAAAAGTCACGAAAGATGTGTGTTTGAGCACATATATTACTCGGTTTCTAGAAAACTCACCCAGATAGACTTAAGCATTATTAGTCATGTTAAAGAGCTCGTCGAGGTGATTCTGTGGTCAAATTTTGAAGGTATTTGAAGCACATTTGCCGAAGCTACGGAGGTTCAAAACTTGAAAAGTCACGAAAGATATGTGTTTGAGCACATAAATTACTCGGTTTCTAGAAAACTCACCCAGATAGACTTAAGCATCATAAGTCATGTTAAAGAGCTCGTCGAGGTGATTCTGTGGTCAAATTTTGAAGGTATTTGAAGCATATTTGCCGAAGTTCCTGAGATTTAAAACTTGAAAAGTCACGAAAGATGTGTGTTTGAGCACATATATTACTCGGTTTCTAGAAAACTCACCCAGATGGACTTAAGCATTATTAGTCACGTTAAAGAGCTCGTCGAGGTGATTCTGTGGTCAAATTTTGAAGGTATTTGAAGCACATTTGCCGAAGCTACGGAGGTTCAAAACTTGAAAAGTCACGAAAGATATGTGTTTGAGCACATAAATTACTCGGTTTCTAGAAAACTCACCCAGATAGACTTAAGCATCATAAGTCATGTTAAAGAGCTCGTCGAGGTGATTCTGTGATCAAATTTTGAAGGTATTTGAAGAACATTTGCCGAAGTTCCTGAGATTTAAAACTTGAAAAGTCACGAAAGATGTGTGTTTGAGCACATAAATTACTCGGTTTCTAGAAAACTCACCCAGATAGACTTAAGCATTATTAGTCATGTTAAAGAGCTCGTCGAGTTGATTCTGTGGTCAAATTTTGAAGGTATTTGAAGCACATTTGACGAAGCTACGGAAGTTCAAAGCTTGAAAAGTCACGAAAGATGTGTGTTTGAGCACATATATTACTCGGTTTCTAGAAAACTCACCCAAATAGACTTAAGCATTATTAGTCATGTTAAAGAGCTCGTCGAGTTGATTCTGTGGTCAAATTTTGAAGGTATTTGAAGCACATTTGACGAAGCTACGGAAGTTCAAAGCTTGAAAAGTCACGAAAGATGTGTGTTTGAGCACATATATTACTCGGTTTCTAGAAAACTCACCCAGATGGACTTAAGCATTATTAGTCACGTTAAAGAGCTCGTCGAGGTGATTCTGTGGTCAAATTTTGAAGGTATTTGAAGCACATTTGCCGAAGCTACGGAGGTTCAAAGCTTGAAAAGTCACGAAAGATGTGTGTTTGAGCACATCAATTACTCGGTTTCTAGAAAACTCACCCAGATAGACTTAAGCATCATAAGTCATGTTAAAGAGCTCGTCGAGGTGATTCTGTGGTCAAATTTTGAAGGTATTTGAAGCACATTTGCCGAAGTTCCTGAGATTTAAAACTTGAAAAGTCACGAAAGATATGTGTTTGAGCACATCAATTACTCGGTTTCTAGAAAACTCACCCAGATGGACTTAAGCATTATTAGTCACGTTAAAGAGCTCGTCGAGGTGATTCTGTGGTCAAATTTTGAAGGTATTTGAAGCATATTTGCCGAAGTTCCTGAGATTTAAAACTTGAAAAGTCACGAAAGATGTGTGTTTGAGCACATATATTACTCGGTTTCTAGAAAACTCACCCAGATAGACTTAAGCATTATTAGTCATGTTAAAGAGCTCGTCGAGGTGATTCTGTGGTCAAATTTTGAAGGTATTTGAAGCACATTTGCCGAAGCTACGGAAGTTCAAAGCTTGAAAAGTCACGAAAGATGTGTGTTTGAGCACATATATTACTCGGTTTCTAGAAAACTCACCCAGATGGACTTAAGCATTATTAGTCACGTTAAAGAGCTCGTCGAGGTGATTCTGTGGTCAAATTTTGAAG